>NW_015505420.1:431537-447093 GCF_001515645.1 Sinocyclocheilus grahami | reverse complement strand
ATGTGTGTGTGTGTGTATATATATATATATATAAATGTTTGTGTATATATATACTGTATATATATATATAAATGTATGTATGTATAATAAGTAAGTGCTTGATTGTTAAGAAAGTTGAATAGGTCATGTTAGACTAAACCACAAGTTTAAGGCTAATGGATGAAGATCCTATGCTGGAGGAATTTTAAAGTACTGTGATGGTTTTTCCTTCTGTTTTCAGTTGGTTCTTATGAAAAGAAAAGAACAGATTTAGTTTTAAAAAAAATGTAACATACAGAACATAAACTTTAAAAACATAAATTTTTTTAGTTATTATTATTATAATTGTTTCTATTTTTCACTTGTTCCATGTTATGAATATAGTCATGGTGTCAGGGTTATTATCATTAACTGAACTAAAGCAAAAAAAAAAAATTATCCGATACTTTTCAAGTACTAAAATAACTTAACTAAATAGACTAAAATGTATTAGTGAAAATTAATTAATACTATATAGACATATTTAAAAAATAAAATAAAAAGGACAAAGTCACACAATAAAATTACGAAAGCTTTAAATAAAATTAAAATGAAAACAGAAAATATAAAAATGCAAATTTTACTTATTAAAGGGGACATACACACAGTTTCACCCAATCTCATGTTAATCTTGAGTACTTATAGAGTAGTACTGCATCCTTCATATCTCCAAAAAGTCTTTAGTTTGATCATATTTATAAAAGAAAGATACAGCTTTAAGATTCTCTCCGGAAAAAAGCCGAGCTCCTGGAGGCGCGCCGTGGGCGGAGCTAAAGATTGACAAGCACTTGAGCTCCGACTGCCAACAAAACACTGACATTTGATGCAGTTTCACTTACTGTCTGCAGTTCTGAATCATGACCGGGATCTTTTATAGCTGGGACTGCTCCATCTTTCAGTATCAAACGATGTGCAAATCCAGCTTCGAACTGGGCCTTGCTTATAAAATGTTCGTCAACAAACACGCTTGTGAAACTGCGTTGCTGCTCCGGAAAAATAAAATGCATCTACTGTTTACATAAAGTTGGGTTCTTTAGGAAGCTGAACAAAAGTTATCTTTCCCTTACAACCAAAAACACACTTCTTTAGAGACATTCTTCCAGAGCGAGTCCTGTGCAGCGCTGCTGAATAGTGATGTTTCGTTCGTGAACGAATCGTTCTTTTTGAACAAATCTTTTAGGTGAACGAATTGTTCTCGTTCACGTAATCCATTGACTCATATTTCTCGTTCACTGAAATTCCTCCCTCCAGAGCAACGCGGCGCTATTGGCATCGTATTCACGGATCAGTGAACCGGGTAGCTCTGTGGACTATTTTATCCTGTCAAAGAATGACTAACCCTCGAGCCAATAGCCTTCGAGTTTGAGATGTGATGGAGCATGTGATTTGTTGAATGTAACGAACGAATGTCCTTCACTCAACGAGTTTCTTTTGAGTCTGAACGAGATCGAGAGATCTTCTCATTCGTGAATGAAATGACCGAACTGGTACATGCCGTTCGTGAACGAGTTGAATGAACTGCTACATCTCGTTCGTGAATGAAATGACCGAACTGGTACATATCTCGTTCGTGAACGAAATGAATGAGAGCGTACCTGGTCATTTGGCCATTTAGCATGTGAGTCAATCTATATAAAAAATCAGCAGAAAGCGGATGCAAAGCGCAGTTATAGGTACTGTGTAGGGGTGCTCCGATCAGGATTTTTGAGGCCGATCACAGAAAGCAGTATCTGCCGATACCGATCTTTTTAAAGCCTTCTTTTTATCATGTAGAATTATTTATAGTTATGATCCAATCAAGATTTTTAGACATTTATTCAGAGTCTGAATTTAATTTTTGAAAATGAATTCCCCTCTTAGGTGACTCTTCTGAGAGGGGATTTTTTAATTTGAGGGGTGGAGGGGGGCATTTCTTAGACATTTTTCAAAAATATATAATTATCTTCTAAATGTCTGATTATGCACTGCATTTTTGCTTTGACAATCGTGCAATTGTCAAAGCACAATAGCTTACACACAGCACAAGCCTGATTTCGTGAGCTGTATGTGAGGCAGTGTTACACCAGGTTCACACATACTCCATTTGCAGTGCGTATGCAGTCCATGTGGGGTACGTAAGCGGTGCTGAAGCAGCTTTCACACAGGAGTCTACAACTGCTCCGTGGCTGTTTACCATTTTACCAAATTAGTTTGATTTCAAATCCAAACATTGTTACTGAAAATGCTTTTTTTTACACAGTACAGTAATACAATCTTTCATAGACATGTTTAAACGCAATAAATATAAGAAACACATTATTCAATGCTTTTTACTTTTGTATTTACTTCTAGATTTATATATTAAGTTGCTCAAGCAAGTGGCAAAACATTTAAACTACTTTTCTTATGTTATCACAAACATTCTAAATTAAAACTTACCATTGACAGAAACAGTCAGCTCTACTGCCTTTTTTTTTGCATTTAATTCTTTATTACAAGCAATCCCGCGGTTCATAACCTCCATGAGTGTCGTCTATAATTGCCTTGTTTATCTAGAAGTGCTCTTTTCCTTTAAACCTAGCCAAAAAGCCTATGTGTTGACTGTGAAACACAGTAGACTTTAATTATATGCATTTATGGTGTAATTACTACATTTTCCTGTCAATCCATGTTCATATCATATTTACCGCAAACAATGTGCTGTCACTTTAATTCAGCGCATGCAGCGGAAACGATCTCCACACTGCTGCAGACGCACCGCTCCTGGAATGCACTGCCGGACCGCAACCGTGTGCAGTGTGTGAATACTTTATCCGTTAACATGAGCACAGAAAAAAATATACGCACCACATACGCACTGCAAACGGAGTGATGTGAACCTGACGTTATGTGTGTGCGCTCCAGGAGTTAAACACTGGCAAGAATTAAAAAGAAATGCAATTTATAAACTTCAGTGATGATGTGACACTGCCTCGATTGTACAAGTGACAATTCCTGTGTTAACTGTGGAGCTGCTTATAGTGCAGACGTGATGTGAATTGAACCCATTTGCGCATTTTGAGAGAGAGCGCGCGGTGATTCACTCACGCTGTTTGTGAAATTATGTCTCGCAGAAAGTTTTCAAATTACTTTATAAGTTATAAGTTTACAAATTACTTTATAAGGCCTTTTTAGAGACCGCTGATCAATCATCCCAAAGCGATTATCGGCCGATTGTGATCGGGAGCCGATCAATCGGAGCACCCCTAATACTGTGCACATACACTTGTTTATATATTCACATTTAGCATGCAGAACATAACTCCACGTTTAATCCCCGATTAATGAATGTGTAATTGTTTGACCAAACAATTAAAATGTTAATTATGCAAGAAAACCTTGTGCTTTGGTCATCTGAACAACTTATTTAGACTTTTTATTTAATGAGTAGATTATGCACACATTTTAATAAAGCCAAATCAGTTTTGTAACAAGTGAATACGTTCGTTGACTTAAGACATAACACATAAGACACTCTTTTTCGACACCTGCTGGCGTATTTATGTAATATGAAGAAATGGTCACTGAACGAATCAGTGAACGAATCTGAACGAACCTTTTTGGTGAACTAACTGAAAATGAACGAATCTTTTGAAAGAATCAAAATTTCCATCACTACTGCTGAATGAAGCGCGTTGATGGGCACGCTCTTGCTCTCGCTCTGGTCGATGTGTGCGGGATGCGCTCTTCCGGGAGAAATGCCAATATAAGGAGTTGCACCCTCGTCTACATCATGAAGAGCCGCGATCGAAAAAAACTCTCCGAAACTTGTACGAACCCGGACGTAAGATTTTTAGCACAGAAATACTCTGGCATACGTCCAAATAGTTTTTTTTACATTTTGTCCATGCTTA
Source organism: Sinocyclocheilus grahami (assembly GCF_001515645.1). Taxonomy (NCBI): domain Eukaryota; kingdom Metazoa; phylum Chordata; class Actinopteri; order Cypriniformes; family Cyprinidae; genus Sinocyclocheilus; species Sinocyclocheilus grahami. Next base: position 443,203 of record NW_015505420.1, on the reverse strand, counting down.
GCATGAGAATCCAACTCTTTAACAGTGTAAACAACTCTGAATGCATGAAACTGCATTGTACCCCCCTTTAACACAAACTATTATAGTACATCAGTTAAATTACAGAGAAAACTGAATATATAAAAAAAATCTAATTTAAAATATGAATAAAAACTACAGGTGCATCTCAATAAATTAGAATGTCGTGGAAAAGTTAATTTATTTCAGTAATTCAACTCAAATTGTGAAACTCGTGTATTAAATAAATTCAATGCACACAGACTGAAGTAGTTTAAGTCTTTGATTCTTTTAATTGTGGTGATTTAACAATAACATTTAACAATAACCCACCAATTCACTATCTCAACAAATTACAATATGGTGACATGCCAATCAGCTACTCAACTCAAAACACCTGCACAGGTTTCCTGAGCCTTCAAAATGCCCTCTCAGTTTGTTTCACTAGGCTACACAATCATGGGGAAGACTGCTGATCTGACAGTTGTCCAGAAGACAATCATTGACACCCTTCACAAGGAGGGTAAGCCACAAACATTCATTGCCAAAGAAGCTGGCTGTTCACAGAGTGCTGTATCCAAGCATGTTAACAGAAAGTTGAGTGGAAGGAAAAAGTGTGGAAAAAGTGTGGAAGAAAAAGATGCACAACCAACCGAGAGAACTTATGAGGATTGTCAAGCAAAATCGATTCAAGAATTTGAGTGAACTTCACAAGGAATGGACTGAGGCTGGGGTCAAGGCATCAAGAGCCACCACACACAGACGTGTCAAGGAATTTGGCTACAGTTGTCGTATTCCTCTTGTTAAGCCACTCCTGAACCACAGACAACGTCAGAGGCGTCTTACCTGGGCTAAGGAGAAGAAGAACTGGACTGTTGCCCAGTTGTTACGGGGCTGACAAGACGTGAGACGTGCGGATCCATATGCAAGTTTTATTCACATCAGAGGAGGTCAGAAACACAGGCAGGGTCAAACAGTGGCAAACAGGTATATGTACAGGCTAGTGTAGGTCAACAATAAGCAAACAGAATCAAAAGGGGCGTGACTAGAGGGATAAGTCCAGGTACAAGGCAAGGTCCAGGCAGGGGCAAACAGTATCAAAAATGGGGGAAGACGAGAGGAGGAATCCGAGAGACACAGGCGAAGATCAAGAACGAGAACACAGACGAGGCAAGACTAAGGTGGGGCTAAAACAAACTAAATGGGCTTCATAGTGTAGCTATCGCTAGGGGAGTGATAATCGCTAAACAATACTCGGCAGAGAGAAGGGATAAGAGTGAGTGTTAAATAGGGAGTGAGTAATGTGCAATTAAAAGAACCAAAGACTTAAACTACTTCAGTCTGTGTGCATTGAATTTATTTAATACATGAGTTTCACAATTTGAGTTGAATTACTGAAATAAATGAACTTTTCCATGACATTCTAATTTATTGAGATGCACCTATAGAAGAATGTGGTGTAACCTATTTCCACTTCATGTGTAAAATCATTTCATTACATGTCACCGCTTCTCTCTTTTTGAGTATTTGTGTGTTTGTGTTGTGGTTTCCTCAGGTCATAGAGGCAGAGGACAAGGAGGAGCTCAGTCGCAGCCGGCCCAGCAGCAGAGCGGCTCACGTGTGCTATCCGAGCTGAAAAACCGCGAGCCGATTCTCAAGCAGCGCAAACGGAAAGCCAAACAGCAGTTTCTGCAGAGTAGCGGCATGAAGAAGCTCCATACCAAAGGAAGACGGCGCCTGCAGGGAGTGATGAAATCTGGCTTTGGTCGTGGCAGCAACAAGAAAGGAAAGATGAGGAAGAAACTTTAAGAGCCAAATGAGGAGTCATTACAAACTATCCCACCTCCCCAACACAGACTTCCGACTTGTGGTGCGGAAAACAGGATGGACCACATTTTATGTATATGTACATATTATATACAAGATACAGTATGTGTCTAGAATATGGATAGAATGAGTTAAGAGACTTTAACTCTTTTACTGAAACATTCACATATTTCTGACATTCTCTTTAGTTGATTTAAAGGGATATTTTGGGTTCACCTGAAACTCTATTGACAGCAGTTGAGGAACTTGTGGCTGAATGCCCATTACCACAGAAAATAATTTTGCCATTTACTTTAACTCTTTTACTGAAACATTCACATATTTCTGACATTCTCTTTAGTTGATTTAAAGGGATATTTCGGGTTCACCTGAAACTCTATTGACAGCAGTTGAGGAACTTGTGGCTGAATGCCCATTACCACAGAAAATAATTTTGCCATTTCAAAAAATGTTTTAATTTAATAACTGCAAAAACCATGACAGTTACAGTAGGACACTTATAATGCATGTAAATGGGCCAGACAATGCTTGATGTCAGCCACACAACTTGTCATACCTGTTCACATCAGACTGGTGTTAAAGAATTGTGTTATAATAACCCCTACAAATACTCATTATATACACACTATAAACACTTTAAAGGAGACAGACATGTAGATGTTTGTGAAAGATGTTTTCTGATTATTTTTTAAATCATACCCTATTTATTGCATCAAAATGTGTTAATACTTTACTATATTTAAGGGTGGATAATTTTATCAGTTGTTTATTGCAACAATACATAACTACAATAACTTTGTCTAGTGCTCTTATGAAAGTTTATAGCATGATTTGTAAACATTTAACTATACTGAATGACATAGCAAAAACTAGCCATGAAGAAGTCTATGCTATTTCATTTAATTCTGTAACCTACTTGTTCTACAGATCTGTGTGTACTAGTGTTAAATGCTACTGTTTTTGACAGCGCTGATAACATTTATGACCGATAATATCATGATGATTTTTGCGTTTCCCTTACCGAATGTTGTATCCTGTCAGCAAAAATCTGATTTTGCTTCCAGCATGATATTAATAAGGTGTGAGGCTTTATTAACATGCACGCCTACCCCAACCCTAAACTTACCCTTACAGTAGGATAAATACAGTGTTGGTAGCATAATCTGATAAGTAGCATTATTTGTCAGAACACCAGCGATGCAGTGTTGCCAGATATTGATACTAAAACAAACAAAATACTAAAAATAAACCGAAATTATTTCCAATCTTTTGCAAATAAGATACAGATATGTGACTCTAAACTGCAACTTCCTACTTTATTAACTTTCTAAAGTGTTAAATTAAGTGGAAAAGACAAGTCCAAAAACGCTTATAATAGCTGGGCAACATCCTATAGGTTCTATACTGGAATTAGTCAAGTAGTTCACCTGTTTCGAGTCGTTCGTTCATCACATGACAGCCCCATAAGCTTAACCTATGCAGTCTGAGCCGAAAGAGACTTAATAATAATAACCAACTCTTTGTTACCTTTGTTACAACATTCAGTGTTATGGAAAAGAACCATCATGGTAGAAATTCACACATTTATAAACTAAGTAAAAAGCTACAATTTGAGACCAGAAACGCATCATGTAACTCTTGAGACGTGGGACAAAACAGGTCCAGCAAGGGTAACTGCTATTAGGTTTAAAAATAAAAAAATATTTTCAATTTTAAATGTCATGAGGGATTAATAATAGAATGTATTTAACACAATTATCACCTTCAATTAAATTATCTCATTATTATACCAAATCTGTGTTTCAGTGTGTCCACAGAGAAGGGTTCAATCATTCATATGCAATAAAATGGATAAAAAACCATTTTAATGATGAAAAAGAGCTTGTTTTATCAAAAGCAACACTTAATAATATCTCCTATCAAAGCAAGGTTGTTTTTTAATGACACATGCATGTTTCATAAGATTTTACACCGTCAGACATTCAATAAAATGTAATAAAATCAGGGAATATCAGGGGCAGCTGTCACTCTAAAGGAGCCCCTTGCCACAGTTCACCTCTGCAGAGTACAGCAGTGTCAGACAGGCTCTGCTAAGTTTTATAGTTTTAGAATATTTTAAATCCTAATGTTAATATTTCCTGTGTCACAGCCATGATATGTCAACACCATCTTCCAATTTCTGAGGAAATTATTTGAAATATTTAGATCATTTTATTCTCCTGAAGCAGGTTCCATTAGCATCTAGCATCAACAGAAAAAAAAGAAAATGGCTACTACATGAACTCCATTGGTTTTGTGAAAGAAATGCCAAATTTGTCAACACCGTCAGATGTCACCACCATAAGATTTTGTGTTCCAATGATATATCAAAATACTTCAATGTGACTCTTGAATAAAAGCTTTATAAACAATAACATACTCACTGTTTGTTGTGTTTGTTTTAATACAGTAATTGACTGATTCAATGTATTTGATAGTTCAAATGACTACAAATTCAGGTTTTCGTCACCACCGTCAGATGTGTCAACTCCGTCAGTTCTGCCACCTCCGTCAGTAGAATATTTTGATAATATTTCATTATGATATTTTAGATTTGTTGTGGAATTGTTGGTCACATGTGAAAGTGTAATCTGTCAGCTAACACCAGAATGTGTTTTGAAATGTTAAAAACATCTTGAATGCTGTTAAAGATAAAGCTGAAATTATATTACACAGTCCAAGGTAAAAAAGCACATTTTGTTAAAAAAGAGAACAGTTGGGAGGTTGTATCAAAGCATAGCTCAGTAGCTTAGTACATATAAGATACATAAATGTAGTTTCATTTGTCTGAGTACAAGGTTTTATTTGATCAATTTTGCACCCTGTTTTGTCCCACTTCTCAATAATAATAATAATAATAGCTATGCACCCGTTTGTAAGGAAGCTTGTTAATTAACTAATTTCTTTATCTAATGCTGTCACATCACGTGACAAAAGAACGAATGAGTCGAAAGACTCGAGAGATGAACTAATCAATTCTCTTTCGGCTCAGACTGCATTGGTTAAGTTTATGGGGCTGTCACGTGATGAACGAACGACTCAAAGTCTTGTCAGATAAGAGGTGAGGTGAGCTAATCATAGACTGAAGACCCAGGTAAACAATGAATTAATCTTTTCTGTTTCTTATAGCAGTTTTGTATTGTTTGTAGTGTGATCAACGTTTGCGTAAGTAGTAGACGTGTTAGGGAAGTAACACGTAACATTTTAATTATATTTTGCTAAAATGAACGAAATGACTCGAAAAAAGATTCGTTCATTTTGCTGAACGAGACTCAAAGGTCCGAGTCGGTAAAATGATCCGAACTTCCCATCACTACTGACTCTCGCTCTGGTCGATGTGTGCGCGGGCGCGCTCTTCCTGGTGAAATGCCCATATAAGGAGTACCACCCTCTTTTACGTCATGAAGAGCCAGATCGAAAAAAACTCTCCGAAACTTGTACGAACCCGGAAGTAAGTTTTTGGCACAGAGATACTCCGTCATACGTCCAAATTGTTTTTTGAAACTTTGTCCATGCTTAGCTTGAGAATCCAACTCTTTAACAGTGTAAACAACTCCCCCAACCTCCTTTCTGAAACGGGCCTCTGGTGTGGAGGGTTCCATAAACCCTTGTGATTGACACCTGTGAGAGAGCGGCTGGTTACTGAGTTAACGCTCAGCTGGCGCTGGTTAACCTGATTACCATCAGATCCACTTAAGCAGGGGAGAGATGTTGCTGTTCTTGTTTGACTGAAGATGATTTCAGGACGGCTGTTGTTGATGTTTGTAGCCGCTGCAATGGCACAAAATGGTAAGTTCCTCATCTCAATATGTGTACGTGTGTGTTCGTTAACTGGAGCGGTTTGTGTTCAGATTTGTCTGTAGACTGCGGCGGCGATGATTCGGTCACTGTCCGCTGGAGACCCGGACTGAACTAGTCTCAGAAACTGGATCCGTTCAGAGCTTTGCTGGGAAACTGTCTGCCGAGCTTCACGGTGTCTGACGACACGCTGCTCTTCTACGTGTTACTGCGAGACTGTGGCTTTCTCAAACAGGTACATGAGCGTGATTGAGAGATTCACCCAGACGAGAGATCTCGCTAATTCTCTTCCACCGGCCTGACAGGTGACGGCGGACAGAGTCACGTACTCCAACATGCTGATCTATGACCGGCGGCCGGAGCTGCCTTTCATTTCCCAATCGGTCCAGTGCATCTATGACCCGTAGGTGATGAAAAAGTGGCGCACGGGACACCACCGGGACCCCACCATTAGACTTCTTTTGACTCGAGAGTCGAGACACTATTTCGGGAGCGAAAGATGCGAGATGCGTGCGCAAATGTAGCGCAGTGGAGTACGTGGAAAACGCGTGAAAACTCTTAACCTGGCTTAATGTTTTAAAAGACAACCAGGGATAATCATTTTTCTCACATTTCATTTGTCATAAACACTGTAGCTGTCTGGTAGTACTTTCGTTTAGTGTTTTTCTCTGTAAACATTTACAATGTCGGTAAGTGTATGATGCCTAATGTTTTCAAAGTGGTTCACATTTTAGTTCTCAATTCATGTATAATTTCATTTCATTCATCAAAATACTAATGATTCTAGCAAATATAAGTGAATTGCTAAAAAAAAAAAAATTGATCATTCATTTATGGTGGGGCCAATGATGGTGTTGGCAGGGCAAGTAAAAATCTAAACTATTGGGATGGCAGAATAAAAATCATTTTAGTTGATGTTTGATATTAAACAGATTTGTCCCTAGTCTAATTTTCACTATCCAAAAAAAGTTAATGGAGTCATGTTAGTAACCCTGACCATAGTGTCTAACTTAAAGTCAGCAAGTTCCGAACAAGTTGATTTTGCGGTTTAATTTCAAGAAATTCTATTTATTTATTTTTTTGAGAAGATGTTGAGTTTTAAATTTACAGTGTATTTCCAGTAAACTTGTTTTTCAGAAGTATGAGAAATTTGATTGATCTATTAGGATATGAGCCTTTGAATGCATTTATCTTGACTGTGGTTGAATCCTGGAGGAATGTTTTTCCTTCAAGAGCTCCAGCATGTGAACTATTAAAGCCCATCTGATAGCAGCGAGAGCAGCACTTTCAGCTTTCCAATCAGATGGCCAGTGCTGCTCTGAAGTGAAGAGGGCCGAGCATCTTATCAGCTTTCCCAGGCTGGACACGGCATCCTCTTGAGAAGACCGCAGTTCTGAAGCACTGAGCTCCTTATCAAGAATGGGCTTGTATAGTGTAGCCAATATTAGACTGTCAGTCACCGTCTGGGGTCATGGACATTTCTGTTTGAGAAACTGCTCTGTGGCACATGCTCATTGTTGATGACAGTTGATGCACTCAGCAAAAAAGTTTCCAAGGTTAGAAGGTCTGCTCATATCGGAGTGTGCTATGTGGTTAATTAACTCTTGAAATGTGTTGCAATATGTCTGATGGCTTTTTAAATTTGTGAAATCTTACAGCGAGCAGGCTGTCATGCATAAGGACCAAACATGGGGCTGGACAATAATTCAATATCAATATATGTATATATTTTTTTCAGTAACGGTGATATGATTTTTAAACATTTCCGATACTTCAATATACATTAGCAGTGTTTCCCGTTCATTGACTTATTTGTGGCAGCACACCACAATATCAACACTGACTGCCACAAAAAGATTTTTCAAAAGGCTTTGACAGTTTGACTTTGTTGAATAAACATTAGCACTGCACGTTTCGAATAATTTCGCCTATGCTTACAAATCAATCATGGATTAATAAAGAATACAGGTTATTTAGACTGTTCAACTTTTTTTTTTTTTTTTTTTTTTTTTTTTTAAATGCCAATGACATTCACAAATTTGTACCAATGACAAACGACATGCAATTTTCTTTTTCTTTTTTCCAGCAAATGCAAAAATCACAGAAATACAGTTGTAATAAGAAAATTAGTTCTGAATTACATGTGTCTGTTTAACTAATACATTTTGACACGTTTAACTATTTAAATACACAGTGAAATGACATTGACAATTAAAATTTAAAAAGACAGAATGCAAAATAATTTAAAGATGCTTAGGGTAGTTAAAAGGTAGTTCACCCCAAAATGAAAGTTCTGTCAATTATTACTCCCTCTCATGTCATTACAAACCCGTAAGACCTTCGTTCATCTTTAAGTTAAGATATTTTAGATGAAATCCAAGAGCTTTCAGACCAGGGTGAGTAATTAATGACAGAATTGAACTATCGTCAAACACTTTTAGAAAGCTTTGAAGCGAAGATCTACAGCTGAGAGCAGTGTGCTCTGCTATAGAGCCTGTCTATGGAAGGATATTCCAAACAATTTTCAAAAGGAATTGCAAATTATATTTTCAATTGTGTTTTCCACATGTGACCAATTGTGACATAATCCAAACACAATTGCAAATCTTGCATTACTGTTTGCGTTTTCATGAATGCACAGTGACTGCCAAATTTCAAATGGAAAAGCAAAGTCCATTTACAACTGTATTTTCCATGTATTATAGTAATGAGAGTAATGAGCCTGTCATATTTAAAAAATACAGCGTCAAAGCAGCTTTAGAGTATTAAAGAGGAAAATAGTGTGTAATAATACAAAAGGACAACAGTAAACTACATTTTCAGTTAAAGTCAGTTCATCATTGATTCAATGATTTATCGTCCAGCTCAGTTCAGTTCAAATACTATCTGTGCAATCAAGTCGACGATATCGCTGGAAATTAAGTGTCCCCAACTAAGCAAGCCAGAGGCAACAGCGGCAAGGAACAAAAACGCCATCGGTGACAGAATGGAGAAAAGAACCTTGGGAGAAACCAGGCTCAGTCGGGGGGCCAGTTCTCCTCTGGCCAGACGAAACCAGCAGTTCAACTCCAGGCTGCAGCAGAGTCTGATTGTGCAGAGGACTCATCTGGTTCCCGTGGTCTTGTGCCGATGGCCGTCTAGGTGACGAGGTCTGGGGATCTGTCTCTGGGGCTAGATGTCCTGGTCTCAGCTGACATTCAAAGCTGTCGAGGTCATCTCTAGGTGCTGATCCACCATCTGGGCTGGATACAGACTAGATACGGATGACTGCATTGACCATCTGATCTGGATACTGACTGGATCCGGGTGGCTATGGTGACCTCGGAATAAGAACGAAACAGACTAATGTTAGCATAGATGCATCATAAAAACAAGTACATCGGGTGTTATTAATGACCACGTCTGCTTTTTCACGCACATGTAACCTGCCAAAACTTAAATGGAATCGTACTAAAGGCACTACTAAAGGCAGCTGCCACTCCGAGAGATGCGTGTGAAAGAACAGACAGTGCAGCCCGGGTCTCCCTATATTCTTGGCACCTTACACAATAAATAATTCCATCGTTTTTACCCCAAATGCAGCGACTATCCCCTGCTAACAGTGGGAGCCACAACGGTACTATTGGTCAATATTCACCATTAACCAAATGCTTTTCACCTGCCTCAAGAAGAGAGGAATAAAATATAGGGTAAGATGCAAATAGGCAAATAAGAGTAGAATTGCAATGTTGTTTTGCTGGCGTGCATCAGAGTGCAAATTATTTATGAATTATTTAATTTGGCACAATCGTTTGTGAGTGACGTCACCTCCCAATACAAACATGCCCCATAGTATAGTCCCACCCCTGACACGGATTGACAGGTTTCTGTGTAAGGCATCTGAAATTCAAATGCTAAAGGAATTGCGATTCCATTTGAGTTTTGGCATATTACATGCACGGCACAGAGAGAGTGAAAAAGCAGACGTGGTAATTAATATTGCTATTTAAATACGACAGGCTCATTACTTGTAAGACATGGGAACAGTTACAGTTGCTTTTCCATTTGAAATGTGGCAGTCACTGAGAGTTCACGAAAACGCAAATGGTAATGCAAGATTTTCAATTGTGTTTGGACTATGTCACAATTTATGAGTCCACATGAGGAAAAATGCAATTAAATATACAATTTGCAATCCCTTTTGAAAATTGTCCAGAATATACTTACCTGTCCATTGATTATGATCAATGCCTGAGAGATCTGCTGGCAATTTCAAATCTCCATGACAAATGCATGGGGTTTTGTGGACTCTGCTCGGTTAAGGAATTCCACCATGTTTGTTCCAACCTGTAAAATAAAGTAAATAAAATACAGATTGTTTTAATAGCTATGATTCAGTTCAATTAACTGTGTGAAGTTCATCATGATTATGAGTTAAATTCACCATGAGTAGGTCTACAGTAGCTGAGTATGCTATACTGATTGGTTGAAAGGCGTGCTTTCAAACTGTGTAATCAATAGGATGTTCCAGTCAATATAATCACAGTTTTATATTAAAGGGTTACTCCACCCCAAAATGAAAATTCCCCCCCCCCCCCCCCCCCCCCCCCTTCTGTATTTATCAAAAATAAATATTTTATACCTACTTTTAAATTGCAACATATTAACACTTTCTTTGATATATCCGTTTAATCTATTCCACAATATCGGGAGGCTGTCAATGGGACAAAACTGTCCCATTGACTGCCAAGTAAATTACACTGTGAAGGTCCAGAAAAGTATGAAAGACATCGTCAGAATAGTCCATCTGCCATCAGTGGTTCAACCGTAATGTTATGAAGCGACAAGAATACTTTTTGTATGTGAAGAAAACAAAAATAACGACTTTATTCAACAATTCGTCTCCTCTATGTCTCTCTGCATTTTGGAGAATAACCACTGAACGCAAGCAGCGTACGCTCTTCTGTGTCTGCATGGATGCGCTGTTTTCGTTCAAATGAAAGCATGTAGAAAATGTATCCTTGTGTCGCGGCTGACACAGAAGAGTGTACACTGCTTGCATTCAGCAGATGTTCTCCAAAATTGCGCTACGGTAATGCAGAGAGACACAGAGGAGACGAATTGTTGAATAAAGTCGTTATTTTTGTTTTCTTCACATACAAAAAGTATTCTCGCCACTTCATAAAATTCAGATTGAACCACTGATGGCAGATGGACTATTCTGACGATGTCTTTCATACTTTTCTGGACCTTGACAGTGTAATTTACTTGGCAGTCAATGGGACAGTCACATGCCTCCCGGTTTTCATCCAAAATATCTTAAATTGTGCTCCGAAGACGAACAAAGCTTTTATGGGTTTGGAACGACATGGGGGTAAGTGATTAATGACAAAATTTTCATTTTGGGGTGGAGTAACCCTTTAATATGCTGGCTATATCGAAACACACATGCACAGTCACTGGCACACAAATATGGGAGATCACACTGCATAGGCGCACACACAGATATTTCTATGACAAGTCACGCAGGTACTGGATTACTCCGCAGCTTTAAAATAGTCCATATATACAGGTGTATATAAATAAATTAGAATGTTGTGGAAAAGTTCATTTATTTCAGTAATTCAACTCAAATTGTGAAACTCGTGTATTAAATAAATTCAATGCACACAGACTGAAGTAGTTTAAGTCTTTGGTTCTTTTAATTGTGATGATTTTGGCTCACGTTTAACAAAAACCCCCCAATTCACTATCTCAACAAATTAGAATATGGTGACATGCCAACCAGCTAATCAACTCAAAACACCTGCAAATTTTCCTGAGCCTTCAAAATGGTCTCTCAGTTTGGTTCACTAGGCTACACAATCATGGGGAAGACTGCTGATCTGACAGTTGTCCAGAAGACAATCATTGACACCCTTCACAAGGAGGGTAAGCCACAAACATTCATTGCCAAAGAAGCTGGCTGTTTACAGAATGCTGTATCCAAGCATGTTAACAGAAAGTTGAGTGGAAGGAAAAAGTGT
>NW_015505420.1:429099-431163 GCF_001515645.1 Sinocyclocheilus grahami | reverse complement strand
TTTTTTATTGGTCTTATGAAGTATTCTAATTTGTTGAGATCGTGAATTGATGGGTTTTTGTTAAATGTGAGCCAAAATCATCACAATTAAAAGAACCAAAGACTTAAACTACTTCAGTCTGTGTGCACTGAATTTATTTAATACACGAGTTTCACAATTTGAGTTGAATTACTGAAATAAATGAACTTTTCCATGACATTCTAATTTATTGAGATACACCTGTAATAGGGTGACCATATGTGCCATTTTCCCAGGACGCGTCTTTGCCAGGATTTGTTTTGGCTTTGTTTTTTCCTGTTTTTATGCTTGCTGAAGGTAATGATCGAAAAGTAGTTTGACCAATAACATGCAGGCATTGTACATAATGGACCAATCATGGTGTGTGTGTGAGAAGGTGGGATCTACGGTCAAAGCGATGCAATTACGCGTACATAGAATGTGTGTTCGACTTAAAAGCAGCGCCCCTGATAGCACACATACATCTCGGAGACGTCTATTTGATGTCTGCATTTACATCTGCAAGACGTATTTTTTAGAGTGTTTGCTCATCTGCAATACGTCTATAGGACGTTTCCTTTTAGATGTCAAATAGACGTCTATTAGATGTCTTTAAGATGTTTATGATTTAGAATGTATGTAAAACTGACATCTGAAAGATGTCTGTCAGATGTTTGTCCAAAGCAGATGCTTTCCAGATCAAGAGATCTTTAACAGACATCTTGCAGACATGTGCTATCTGGGGCGGCTCAGACCGATCGGTGTATGACATCAAAATACCTTGAGAGCATTTTGAAAGCATAAGGAACCGTCTGTATGGTATTTTGATGTTTTGATTTTTTACACCGATCAGTCTGCACACGCAAACAAAGCCAAAACCTAGATATTTTAGGCAATATAGAAATCCTGGCCAGGACGCGTCCTGGGAAAATGGCACGTATGATCACCCTAATATAAACACTTATAGGTGTACCAAAGTGATTCAGGACAAGTCAAAAACACGATTTGGAAAAATGGGTATATGATGTATTCGCTCATTATATAAATTCTGTACATTCTGAACACAAATTTACAACGTGCAGCTTTAACTATAGCACAAAACAAATTTATATGTGCGTTTAAGTTACGCAAGGGTTATCACAGACAATCAATTATGTATGTAAAATCTGTAAAATGTATAATAAACATGAACGTACCTATGTATCATGACAAAAATGTGACTTTACAGTCTGGAAATACTTTAGGCTATAGCAAATTATTTCTCGGACCCCCTATCACTTTAAGGACTGCTGGTCTACACAGAAGAAAGCCCTGTCTAGACTCTGCCCCGGTATGAGTTGTGTCCAGCTATTCATTAGCCTGTTTGTTTGATGAAAAAAGATTAAACGTAGTTGCAATAAATGCGTTAAGAATCCATACATCTGCAGCAGCGGAGGACTATTATTCTTCTGCGTGATACTGCAGAAGAACTGATGAAGGCACGGTTCAGTGTTGCCAACTAATTTTCAGGGGAAGTTGCTAAAGGAAGGTCAAATTGTTGCTAAAAGTTGCTAAATTACATTGTGATGTCATTGCACGATGACATTATTACATAATTATGACGCAAAATTACATAAAATCTCAGGAAACAAATATTTGATATGTTAATTTAGATTTGTTCATAAAATAATATAACGTAATATAATATTAAAATATAAATAACTGTATTTTTAAATACAACATTGAATTACTGAACACTTACACATTTTTGAACAATTACAATTTAAGTTTTTTTTATTAGCTAGTAAACTAGTAAAACTACACATTCTGAACAATTATAGTTTTAAGCAGTGTATTAGCAGTTAGTATAAAAATAGGGCACAATCTATGTTAATATGAAGGAATTTTCCATATTGATTTTTCAGTTTTTTTTTTACCTGCATTTTAAATTACGCATAGCATTTTGTGTTACAGGCTTACAATGTATAATGAATAATGGATAACGGATAATGTCCTTGAAAAAAACTAGTACCTTTTCCATTTTTCTAGATATTTTTTTACAGTGTACTAACTGATCAACAATCACAG
>NW_015505420.1:376733-428834 GCF_001515645.1 Sinocyclocheilus grahami | reverse complement strand
AGTCAATAATCATGCAGATTTATGTTACAAACTTATAGAATTGTACAGTAAGAAAGTTATTTCCTTTAACCAGGAAATTAACGTTCTTAGAATTGACAAGACGGTTGACCCTGAGTGGTCAGCTAAATATCTACAGTGGATCTAAAATATGAATAGTTAATTATAACTAGTTATGGTTAATTATTCATATTTCCCCATGAGTTAAATTCGCTACAACAGCTACAAGCTACTAACAAGGTGTATCATAAATGAACAATTATTCAAATATTCAGTTATTATTAAATTAAACAATTGCAAATAGCAATAACTAAATTCATGTGAATTGTGTACTGCTAGGCAGCTTTGGTTTCCTTATTTTGTGTGATTTAGATGGAAAATGTGTGCCTTTTTATCGTTTGAGTCACTTATCAAATGTTGCTAAAAGTTGCCAAATAAATTTTAAAAACAGCAAAATTTGTTGCTGGGTGCTTTTGGAAGAAAAAGTTGCTAGGGTAGTGTGAAAAGTTGCTCAATTTAGCAACAAAATTGCTAAGTTGGCAACACTGGCACGGTTTGATCTTCGGCTGACCAATCAGCAGAAAGGGGCGTTTAATTCCCGCCCACGTGTAGAAATCGAATATTCAAGCAGTTTATTAATTTTTCCACCCATGAACGAAAAACGAAAATTTGAAAAAGTTTTTTGGAAAATGAACGTTTTTGATGAACCTGGTTTATTTGAACCGGATCGCCGGTTCTTTTAGACATGCGGTCCGAAGACATTATACGTAATTTGTATGTGATTACATGTTGATATGGACGATTGCAAGCCGTTTACATTAGAGCAGAAAGCCGTATTCACTTATTTTAACTTATTTGATTCACTTTGTTAAATTCGCCTTTCAGTGACAGAAACGACTCTTTCCTCTTTTCACAGATATTCACATATTTCAGCCTTCCGTCACTGTCTGATAAAACGATTAATCTGTCTTCTCAGATACATTATCACGATTATGCGAGTATAGCTCTAGGAAGCTAGAGATTAGGCCTACTGTTTATAAAATTTTAAATATGGATTTTTTTTCTTACAAAAATGCATCGATTCGCTACAGGAGGCCTTTATTCACCCAAGGAGCCTTGTGGGACACTTTTTATGATGAATGGATGTACTTAATTGGACTTCTTTTGGACTATTGAAAAAAAAACTGCCATTATGAAGCTTGGAAGAACCAGCACATTTTTAATATAACTCCGATTGCATTCGTCTGATAGAAGAAAGTCATATACTTTTTTTTATATGTTTATTGTATGTCTGCAGCAACATGTAGTCCATAACAATTTTCCTCTTGAGGACAATAAAGTATACTACTACTACTACTACTATACACCTAGTATGGCTCGAGGGTGAGTAAATCATGGGGTAATTTTCATTTTTGGGTGAGCTATCCCTTTAAGATGCTTCTGGACCATCAGCTTCATCCTCATAGCAGTTCAGAGCGGATAGACTGCAGGGCCTGTAGAACAGTACTGTTTGTGCCACAAATTTTAGAAAGATTTGAAAGGGTGTCGTGACTGAAAAAAGGTTGGGAAACGATGTACGAAATAATGTAAACTTGACCGACTGCTTCACTTCCACTTTAAATAGTTGCTTTCTATGTGAATATATGTTAAAATGTAATTTATTGCTGTGACCAAAGCTGAATTTTCAGCATCATTACTCCAGTCTTCAGTGTCACATGATCTTCAGAAATCATTCTAATATGCTGATTTGCTGCTCAAGAAACATTTCTGATTACTATCAATGTTGAAAACAGTCGTGCTGCTTCATATTTTTGTGGGAACAGTGATACATTTTATTTTAAAAGATTCTTTGATGAATAGAAAGTTGTAAAGAACAGCATTTTTAAAAATATTAATCTTTTGTAACATTATGCCTTTACTGTCACTTTTGATCAGTGTAATATGTCCTTGCTGAATAAATGTATTGATTTTGGGGAAAGTCAATCAATCAATCAATCTTAATGACCCCAAACGTTTGAATGGCAGTGTTTATAGTAAGGCTGCATGTATTGTCTTTAAACGCTTGCTTGAACCCTGCAAACATTCTTTATTTTCTGCCCTCACCAACACCATCTTGCTGCTTGACAAAGTTTTGATTTAAATGATTGCTGGTGTGTTTGGCCACAAGAAGGCAGTACTGAGCAAAGAACCACATGTGATAAGTCAGGTGTGTTGGGAGACTTGTGTCTGGTTCATTGCTAATGGAAGTTGTTGGCTGACACATTTATATTTCTGCACATCCTCCTTCACTCAGAGTCGGTGGTCTTGTTGGTCAGCTAATTGTTCTTTTTAGCACACAAAGGTAGATCTCAACTCTGATTCTGTCAGAATCAGATGGTTGAGCAGAGAAAGCCTTCATTTACAGCACTATTCACAGCCTGCACAGGCATCAGATATGACTAGTCTTCCTCTGACTCATCCTCGGGAGCATTTGTGGAATTTTTTGTTTTGCAATTTCCCAAACATTCCCGAGCCTGAATGCGTGAATCTGAGCTCGTCTCATCATCTACTGCTCTGTTTCTCTCTGATGATGTGATTATGGCATTCCCTACACACTGAAGTCCCACCATTGATCCTAATAACGCTGAAGGAAATGGAACTCCAACTCTTTGCTCTGCTACCACCTGTCAGTGACACATGAATCATGGGCCAAACCTGCTTAAGTCTTTTGTCCCACTGTGATAAATCCTGATACACCCTATTAGACAGAAGAAGTGAATGTGAGGGCCAGGCATTTAGTTACAGCATGTGGCGAGAGAATGTGCTATGTCTGCTCGCCAGAGAGCTTGCAGCACGCGAGGGTCCGTTTCCCTCTCTGTCCGCTCTGTGCTCATTCTTTTTTTCAGGGTTTTCAGTGTGAGCTCGCCTTGCTTTTATAACCTGTGTCGGGTTATAGATCGGAGTAAACTATGATGTGGCCGTTCATTCGGATCAAACACAAAATGCTTTTGTGGCCAGCGGAGCGATGCAGCTGTATTTGAGACTGTTGGATAGTGATTCAAAACAGAGCTCAACTGAAGATCTTTCATTGCAGGCGGTTTAACAGCAGCTCAGCACTAGTACAGCTGGTTAAACCAGAATTAATCGGTTACGCATGCAGTTATAATTGATTTTATACTGTCATATTGTAGTTAAAGTGATATTTCACCCAAAAATGAAAATTTGCTGTTAGTTTACTGACACTTATTAATAACACTTACAGTTTACTGACACTACTGACCTTCCAAAATGTAGGTGACTTTTTTTCTCGAGAACAGTAAAGAAGATTTTTAGCTGAAAGTGTGGTCCTTGGTGATTCATAAAATGCAAGTCAATGGCCACCATCACTTTGAGATTCTAAAAAAGCATATAAGGCACCATAAAATTAATACCCATGGCTCCTAATGATATAATGAGGTCTTATGAAGCAAAACAATTGGTCTCTGAAAGAAACTGAACATTATTTACAACATTATTACCTGTGACCCAGAGCTTCTTCTTTACTGTTCTACTCTTCGGATAGTCTGGCAGTGAGTTAATTAACAGCAAATTTCCAATTTTGGGTGAACTATAACTTTAAAAACAAGAATCTCACAAAACGTGGTCAGGTTGCAATATTGGAATGGGAAAAAATACAATAATAAGAAATTACATTTTGCATTTTATTTTCATCAAGATTATCACCTAAATTCTCATTGTTGTAATGTGTCCATTGTTGTCAATGGTGATTCTCATTAGTTGAATGCTTTTCATTAAACTCGGCATAAATTAAAATCTATACTACAAATACTGGCATACAGTATACGTGCTTTATAATATAGCATCATTTTCTTGCAGCACGGTAATGAGAATTGGTTGGGTATGTTGCCATGTTGTCTAAAAACGCTCTTCAGGTTTCTTCACGAGATTGACTCATTCTGATTCAGATTATAACGTAATGTAGTGCATCTCAGTGTGAATTTCTAAAGCGTAGTGATTCGTCAGTGTGAGTCATTTGCATGCATTCACCACTGGATTTGTGGGTTCTCCTTGCATGTGAGGCCTGGAAGCAAGCTGGGCTCCATATGCATGTGGTTTGTGTTACTGAGGAGAAATCAAGGGCCCCAGTGTGTACTGCATTCTCCAGGCCCGTACTGAGCGTGTGTGTTGTTAATGGGCTCTCAGTGTTTCCTTTATTTTGCTTGTGTGTTTTTGCAGAGAGGTGGATGACTGTCTAAAAGTTTGACTAGAAGTTTGCGATTTTGTTTAGGTTTTTTGCATTGTTTCATTAAATGATTGTTTTAAACAGAAGCCGTTAGTTCAAACCACCATTGAATATGGTTAAAATCTATTATTTGTCCCCATGTGACAGATCTGTTGTTTGGATCCAAATAACAAAAATCGCACTGAATGTGGAAATTTGCCATGTGACTTCATTGTGAACAGTTGCTGTTCGTGCTATTTATATATATATATATATATATATATATATATATATATATATATATATATATATATATATATAATATATTTATTTTTTTGGATTGGATTGTTTATATATTATGTAGTTGATTTAGTCTAGGTTTTGCTGGTTTTTCATAAACTTCTGAAATTTTTCAGGGCTCCAGACTGCGCCGCATTTGTTACCAAAATATTAATTTTGTGACGTTTTTGCTGAGATCGCCACTGGCGACTATATAAATTTGCATGTATATATATATATATATATATATATATATATATAATAAATTTATTTTTTCATATATTAAAAACATTTTTTATTATATATTAATCAATATAAGTATGGTAAGTACATATGTGACCCTGGATCACAAAACCAGTCTTAAGGGTAAATTTTTCGACATTGAGATTTATACATCATCTGAAAGCAGAATAAATAAGCTTTCCATTGGTGTATGGTTTGTTAGGATAGGATACAATATTTGGCCGAGATACAACTATTTGACAATCTGGAATCTGAGGGTGCAAAAAAATCTAAATGTTGATAAAATCACCTTTAAAGTTGTCCAAATTAAGTTCGTAGCAATGCATATTACTAATCAAAAATTAAGTTAATATATTTACAGTAGGAAATTTACAAAATATCTTCATGGAACATGATCGTTACTTAATATCCTTATGATTTTTGGCATAAAAGGAAAATCTATAATTTTGAGCCATACAATGTATTGTTGGCTATTGCTACAAATATCCCCCAGCGACTTAACACTGCTTTTGTGCTCCAGGGTCACATATTTGTATTATTCCTGTTTAATGATGTAGTCAGTACCGTAAGTGTATTGATTTGTTTGATCCTGAGTTCTCAGGCTCATTATTTTTAATATGGCTCTGTTGAACGTTAGACCACCGTCCTGCGTGTGTGTAATAAGTGACCTGTTGAGTGTTTCTTCCTCTGATCCCTAAGGCCATCTGTGCTTTTCAATGCAGCCATCAGACCTCCAAAGCCATCACTTGCTCATTTTCCGTGTGTTGTTTATTAATATATATATTTTTTCATATATATTTTATTCTACTATTACCTCTGGCGTGCTTCTCTCTACTTATTTATATTCTCGTTATTTCTTTATTTTAAAGAGATTATATGTATGTAAAAGTATGCATGTTTCATGCACGTGTCTGTGTTTAGTTTGAAATATTACGTGAAGAATTAGTGGAAGAAATGTTACTAATCATTAAAGAATGCTGATTTCCTATTATTTGTAAACTTTCTCCTGAGTAAACAAACACCAGAGGATGAAATCCTTCCCAGTTTCTCCTTGCAAGAAAAGCCGTTTCGTCACCTTGGAATTATAGTTCTGTTTGCCATTGTCGGCAAAATTGAGTTATTCACATATTCTTATTCTGTGACAACTTATTTTTTAAGTTGTGTATATTTTGGGATTGATGTATTAAAGAGACTTGTTCCCCATATCCCATATAACGGAATGAAACTTTGAAGCTCAATATCTCGAAACTGCTCAGAATACAGATAGAACCTTATAAGTCCAAAGTGACAATATGTTATTAAAGGCTTTAAGACTTCGTTAATCTTAGATAGGGGACAAATTACAAACATTTAGCATCAATATTTTAGGTTTAGCCTTATATGAATGGATAAGGTATAGTGTGTATTAATCATTTTTAATCATCTTTTAAATATAGTGAAAAATATTCAGTGTATTACATGATCATAACACTGCATATATAGTTATACAAGAATAATAATGATAATTA
This sequence comes from Sinocyclocheilus grahami, assembly GCF_001515645.1. NCBI lineage: Eukaryota > Metazoa > Chordata > Actinopteri > Cypriniformes > Cyprinidae > Sinocyclocheilus > Sinocyclocheilus grahami. The sequence goes on along the minus strand of NW_015505420.1, from coordinate 422,606 downwards.
AAGACATTTATTAGAAGTAAAGCATGTCACACTATTGATAATGCTTAATATTTCATGTGTGCAACTATCAATAAATCAATAAATCAATTCTTAATGGACTACTCGCACAACTACTTCCACGTCTTTCTTAATACAGCTCAGACGTTTCCAGTTATAGAAAGTTATAGAAAATAGTCCAGTTTTTCTGGACTATTTGCTCTTTTTGGCTCAAGGTTATTGTGAATCCCTTGTACCACTGGGTGGCAGTGTGATCATTGCCTCGTGCTCCTGGCCATCTACATCTGTGGGAAACCTGCATTAATACTAAGACCATCTCAGGAAACTGCTAGAGTTGGTTTTGAATGACAGGTCAGTAGATGTACAGGATTGATTTGGCTTGATATACAGTATCACCTTGGCCAGCTGCAGCTGGTGCTATGAAGTCTAGTCATGGCGGGACACCACTGACCACTAGCGCTGCCCGGCGCCCGACGCGGGTTCGAGGGTGCTGGGACAAAGACCATGGACATGTTGTGGAAGTGTGCAGTGGACAGGGGGCAGACAGGACATGACCTGTGAGAGGAAGTCCTGCGGCCAATCACTGGAGGACGCATCCATCATGCCAGAGCTGCAGCAGTGATCAAACCCTAACCAGCAGCATATGAATCAAGCACTTTGCACCCTCTATATCAAGAGCCTCTTACGTTCATTAGCTGAAGGACTCCTGAAATCTGGCACATTCGAGGATGCACTGCAAACATACCTAGTGCACTACAGTAAAGATGATCACCAGGAGAGAGTTTGTTAATCAGCAAGTGCTCATTGGCTGCCACTATCTGAGACTGAGACGGGTTCATTCATTGATCTGTGGATCATTAGTGCTGCTCTTGCAGCTGGAAATCTGTATCATTGGTCTGTCTTTTGATGCTAATTTACTGGAGTGGCTTATTACATCTGCATCCAGGGCAGACACTTCAAAGACGAGAGGTCAGTTCTCTAGCCAGTGTGTGAGCTCTGCTGACCACTGGACAAATGGCCCAAAGGTCATAAATTCAATCCCATAGTTTTAGGAAAGGAAAGCCAGAAAAGAGTTTCAGCTGATGCATAGCTGTTTTCAGACATAAGAAACAATTTAAATAGATCTTGTAATACAAAAACAACACCAATTTGCCACTGTAACCAGGGTTTAAATTTTGAACCCCCTAAATTAGGCTTGAATCCCATGAAAGACATCAAAACATGCTGTAGGGGGAGTTGTAGAAAGTAGCATTATATCAAACATGATTTGTAAATATGTAGATATTTCTATGTTTCTGATTGGATAAAATTTCATATTGTAATTTTGTCCATCCCTGAAGTGAGTCATGCCATTGATATTACCTGAACAGTTGAAGTAAATGTGCTGGAAAACAGTGCTCTTTCAATGACTCACATTTAATTCATGGAAGTGTTTGACCTTAGAAATAGACTAGATCAGTGGTTCTCAACCTGTTGGACTCTAAGGCCCCCTTATTGTCCATAAAAATATTAAAAGTTGCCATAACCTTGGTTTTTGTTTTCAAAACAATCTATGGACACTCCTAGTTTCTGATTTTTCCAATTTGAAAAATATTTCATACTCAAAATTTCTACCTGATCAAACATTTTAGAGCTTGATTTAACTAGTAAAATGTATACATCTGATAAAAATGCTAATTGTGTCTTACGATTTTATTAATGTGCATTACTTTCCCAGGTCTATTACGCTTCTTCATCTAGGTTTTCCTTGTCAAACTTGGTTCTTCAAAGAAAAATGTTTTTTAAGGTGAATTTAAATTTGATTTTTAAAAACTTATTTTAATGCTTTGTCTTATTTTAAATTATTTTAAGTTATCCAGAGGCCCCCCTTGAGGCCCCTGGTGGGCCCTGGGCCCCTGGATAAGATCCTCTGCGCTAGATGCTGATTAACACTGCTACTGCTGTCTTGGATGAATGTGCTGCAGTGGGTCTGTCACCGGTGTCAGAGGCATGCTATATGCTGACAGATCTGTCACACAAACATGACTGTGCAAAATGTCACACAATTCAAGAATGTAAACGCATTCTTGAAAGCATATGCTGTTGCATAACTATTGCAGAACTATCTCAGAGGCATTTATGGCTGAAGTTCATTTAGCAGCTCTATATCAGGAGTGTCCAGTCCTGTTCCTGAAGGATCATTGTCCTGCAGATGTGAAGTCTCACCTGATCCCGCACACCCGTCTATCCACCTTATTTTGCAACAGAGAAGTGAGCTTTTTTCTGTAAACGTGCAAGACTTTTTTTTCAATTATTGTCTTTGTCAATTTGTCCGTTCACTAAATCTAAAATGCATAATTGGGCCAATACATTTGTGGAGGCAACTACAGTTTCTTCAACTTCTAACTTAAAATTTGCTGAACGATTCATTTTGATAACCATACAGTATGTGTAGTTTTACAGGACAATTGACATGAAGTGAACAGTGCTATTTTAATTTCTAGGGAGGAATCTCCTTACCAGGGTCTCCAGATTTTCACAACAAAACCCACCCAGTTGCTACTCAAAACTAGCCCAAAACTAGCCCAATTTTGAGGGGGATCCCCCGTTAAAAATCGCATTCCGGTGGGGTAAAATACAAGTTTTTGGTGGGGTTCCCCTGGTAAAATTTGCATTTTAGTGGCTAAATATCACGTTATTGGGGTCGCTTAAACCCACGGACATGAAAAAACAACCCACGGCAACAGTGATAAAGTAGCCCAATTCCGCGGGAAAACCGCGGACTTGGCAACACTGCTCCGATTCCTTACAAAGCAAATATATTCAGGATAATGTTCAAATTGTACCTTACATTAGTGCTCAACACTTGACACACAAATGGTAAAAATCAACAAATGCAAAAAGATGACAAAGTGACAAAATAACAAAAGTTTAAATGAAGTCGACAAATAGCAAAACAATGATCTATAACATGCTGGGAGCTCAAAAACCCTTAACATTTCATCAGTATTGCTCAGTTTGGAATTCTTTGTTCAGTCAACTGTGTTTCACTAATTAGGACAACATTTGGGGAATTATGTTGGTCTAACATGGGTTTTATGTAGTTAAACGTAATTCACATTTATTTGTATTTGGACTCTGGAAACTGGAAAAATATGTCAATATGAGGTCACTATATGCTTTATACTAGATCAGGGGCGCCGCTAGCAATATTGGGCCCTATGAAAGAATATGAGGTTGGGCCCCCTACCGCACCAAACATACACTATATTGCCCAAAGTATTGGGAAAACTCAATAAAACAAAAAAAAAAACTAAATAAAAAACTCATCGCCAAACACCAATGACTTGTACATATGCGTACAATCATTTAAGACACTTCCAAAACTGTGGCAACAAAGATGGAAATACACAAATTATGTTTCCATCTTTGATGCCACAGCTTTGGAAGTGCCTTTTTCTGTTCTAAAGAAGTGGGGGTGTCACAATACATTTGTCCATATGTATGTACAAGTCACAGGTGTTTGGTGATGAGTTTTTGGCTCAAGGTCTGCATTTAAAGTCACACCAGAGGTGTTCAGCTGGGATTAGGGCGTGGCTTTGTGCAGACCAGTCAAGTTCTTCAAGTTTTTTTTAACCTTGCCTTATACACAGAGGCATTGTCGTGCTAGAATAGAAAATGGTCCTGTTCAAACTATTAGTATAAAATTAGAAGCACACAATTCCCTAGAATAGCATTTTATGCTTTTTTTTTTACTAAAAATTTGAAGTTACTAAAGTAGTCAAACCTGTTCATTAGAAGGGGGTGTCCCAATACTTTTGGCAATATAGTGTACAAGCCAGCCTAGCTATTCAAAATCTGTCTGCAATTTAATAATATAGACCTATTACTTTTGCTATTGCTTTTGACCATTAGGTATCAGTAACATAATTCATTCAGAACCGGTTTTATGGACATAGACTTTCTGTACCACACTATTCTGCTGATATGGAATGAGTTTGACTAATTAATCAGTTATATTACTAGAAATGCTTCACTGGGGCAAACAAAAAAATCCTAAAATAATAAATAGGATACCTCATAACACCAGCATTTCCAGCAGTATCCAACATTTCTCAATCATGATCTGATCATGATTTGTATATCATTGCTCTTTTGTTGATTTTGATTGCTTCCATTGTCCTGTAAGTCGCTTAATTTGGATAAAAGTGTTAAAATGTAAATGATCTTACTCAGCTAAATGTGACTATTAGATTAACAGCTGTGTTCCTTGTTTGCTAGCTACCTATGCACATACAGCATACAATGTTAAAAATGTTCTACATTAACTTAACCCAAAAACCTTTAGCGTCATACACTGTAGATAATTGTGACCCTGCCTGTGGAAAGTTTTTTTTTTTAAACAGTGGACGAGTAATTCACTCCTTGATTTGCTTAATAAAAGCTTCCTTTTTGTCGAGTACTTATTGTGTATTATTTTCAATGTGTTTATTGCTAAGTTTAGTGTGGCAAATGGTGGCAAAATAATTAAATAATTATTCGTGCAGAGTATCTGGTTGCCATGACAACCTCATGCACGTCCTACTGCTGCTCTACATAATCAGAGTGTGAATTTGTAGATTTTATATAGCAAAACTAAAATGTGTTTAAAAGTGCGACTGACCAAATCGTCTGGCTCGGTTTGCCCCCCTCGAACTCGATGACATCTCTGTTCTAATTTGACAGTTTACCATCTGATCTCACTCGTGACTCTAGGCTATGTAGGATGGGACGAAACCATGCAGTGAATGGTTTTCGTCTACTCTTTGGTAGATACATTTATAATTTCTATTACATTACTACTGTTACTACTAATAAAACAGATCTCTGGGGGCCCCAAAAGTGCGTGGGCCCTTAGAATAGTCCTAGAACACCAACATGTCAGAAAAAAATTTAAAGAATAAAAAACAGAATCACTGAGTTGGAAAAAGGATCACCCCCTCCTAAAAATGACTTGTAAACTCAATTAGGTGTAGCTAATCAACTTCTCAATGGCACACAAAGCCATTCGACTTTCAGCTGTGATCAGCTATGGTCTTTTTGATCAGCTCAGCATGAAAAGAGCTTTCCTCGAGCATTTCAGTCCTTTGTAGTGCAACTGAAGCAAACAATCAACTATGGGCGGCAAAGCACCGTCAAGAGATCTCTGGGATAAAGCTGTGGACAGGCACAAGTCAGGAGATGGATACAAAAAAAAATCAAAAATCAAAGGCTTTGTCAATGCCTAGAAGCACAGTAACATCTATTTTTACGAAGTGGAAGGTATTTGGTGAAACACAGATCCTCCCTGGATCAGGACGTCACTCCAAACTGGAGGAAAGAGTCAGGAGGAAACTGGTCAGAGAGGCCTACAGCAACTCTGAAACAGCTGCAGGAATTTATGACAAATAGTGGTCATTGTGTGCATGTGACAACAATATCACAAATTCATTGAAAATCTGTGGAATGACTTGAAGACTGCTGTCCATAAATGGTCACCATCAAATTGAACTGAACTTGAGCAGTTCTGCAGTGGGAAGAGTAATAAGAAGAGTGTGCAAATATTGCAAAGTCTAGATGTGAAAAGTTAGTCAAGACAAATCCCAACAGTCTGAAGACTGTAATTAAAGCAAAAGTTGGTTCAACAAAATACTGACTCAAGAGGGTGATCCTTTTTCCAACTCAGTGATTCTGTTTTTTGTTATATATATTTTTTCTGACATGTTGGTGTTCTATCTTTCACTTGGATGTTATAAGTTGCACTGTAACAGTAAATACAGCTGGATTAAACAAGAACAACGTCTTCGTTTCAGGCTGCAAAGCAACACAACATGATTATTTTAATGGGGGGTGATTCTATTCTATACCCACTGTATGTGTTAAACATGTGTGTGGCCCACTGCAACACAGCTCTAACCTCAGGATGGCAGATGGACAATGAAAGTGTTTGGAAAATTCAATGAAAATTAGACATGACTGTGAAGAAGCGACTAGAAGGATGAAGAAAACATTTGATGCGTTGTTATTATGTGCCTCGTCTTACTCACTTTACCTACAGCGTGTCTGTAAAAGGTCTTGAACCTGTTAAAGTGTCATCCCAGTGCATTTACAGTTAGTACTGTTTTATTTTTAAATGTGTCCATGAGTGTGTACAGGGGGCATGAATCCACCTCCCTGCGTCTGCCAGCAGTACATCTGCCCACACTCCTGGGAACACGACAACTGCATTGCCAGGCTTCCCTCGCTCCTCCTTTGGTGGCTCCTCTCGGGATACCCAGAGCTCTTCACCCAAACACCAGCCAGAGTATGATCTCATTCCCAGTGCATTGCGATTGCGTTTGACCACCTCCTTGTCGTTAATTCTTAATGTTCTGTAAATGCAGCTTCTCAGGCAAACGTTAAAACTGAGATTCGTGCGGTGGGTCTGAGGAGTTCTGGGAAGAATCGACGGGATGTCCAACACATGCCTCATATCAGATCATTAGCTGTTCCAGCCTTACTTATTACAATGCACGTATGGCATCATACAACAAAAGGCCAATTCTCAAGGCACTCCGACATCAAACGCTGTCAGGATGTGAGTTATCGTGCTCCAAATCTGGCCAGCATGGAGCAGACAGAAACGAAGATGAACCTGGTAGAGCTGTAAAAGCAGAAATCTGCAGCGAGTTACTCAGCGGTTCTGTGGTGTGTGTTAGCGAAACTCTGAGTCGGGGATGATGGGAGACAAAGAACAGGCATCCTCTTTGGAAGGCTCTCTCTATGACAGGACCCAAACTCAGGGCTGCAGTGTAATGAATTAGAATCTTTCCCTAGCCACTTCAAAGGCTCTAATGGGTCACTGATAACACTGTTCTACAGCATTTTGGGGTTTCGCTTTGAGCCGACACTTCAGTTGAAGTGCTTGCCATTGGCACTGTGCCAACATACTGTAATGCTTTCTGAAAGACTCACTAGCACAACCGTGTGACATGCGTGCATGTACACACACACACAAACACAAAAATTAATACATTACATGCATAATATGATAAAAAAAAAAATTAGCTTATGCATCTTTGTATTTTCTCAAACTGTAGAGTTTTCAGGCAAAAAAACCAACAACCTTGTTTCAAAGCAGAGCAAGTTTGGAAAAACTTTTCTTCATACATAATGTGCACTGATGAATCACTCACAATAAAACCAGCAACATGTTTTGGGAAAGCAAATGGGGTGTGTTTTGATCTCATATTGACTTTAATATGCAAGATTATTATTGGCAACTAGTTTATTTGTTGTTGTTATTCGGAGAGATTTGATAATGGCTTGACTTCTTATATGGTTCCAATAACAGAGCAGCATAATGATACACACTAGCATGCATGGCAGTGTACCTCTAATGTATTATTTGTTAAGGGTTAAGGGGCTACGTTTAATTCATGCTAATGCATTTGCGCTGTACTTGTATAAAAAGCTCTCTGTTGGAGGAGCCATTGAGTGTGAGGGTGATGGAGATGACATCCTCACACCCCTGTTCACATCCAGCAGACCTGTTCTAAAGGGATTACATGCAGCTTGGTTAATTTTTAATGGCAATCACATCCTGCCACAGAAGGGTTGTGCAGCCTTTTACTCATCGCAGAGAACTGACAAATGAACTTTTATTTTTGAAATGAGACCAAGCAACCACATGTATGTCATTGTGCTATTGCCATGTATTCAAATAATCTTATTTGATTAAAAAGGGATTTCAAAGTAAAAAGGGATTCTCATAAATGAGATTTTGATGGTTCTAGAATGCATTCATTATGCACATTACATGAATCTGCTGTTTGCAGAAACTCTTTGACACTCTACAAATAAACCTTATTTAAATGAATGAAGACTTTTTGATGAATAATGCGTTAAGTGAAGCGTACAAAGTATTTGGCTATAATTATGACAGTTTAATTTATGAGTTGCAACTTTTTGCAAATGTGGCGCAGCCATTGTGAAAGTTTTTGGCAGCTGTCTGTCTAAGCTGGTTGTGTTTGTTGCCATCTCTGAAGATGTATTAAATACACCAATCAATGAAAACTACGTTAGAAAAAAACAAATACCGATACCTGCTTTTAGAAATGAATAGTCACAGTGATTGAAATACCCATTTCAGATGCTATTCAGTTTTGTAACAATGATCATTTTAATCCTTACATCCAAATATGCATTTTTCTCAAAAAGAAGATATATGCATGTGTGGAAGCATATATACACACACAGTCATGTATTAATGAGGCTTTCAGTTGAAACCATTAGACATTTTTCCAGTAACAGCACTTAATAGGAATAACTTATTTAGGGACAGCAAGACTCAGCTCTGCCCCACTGCTGATTGTAAACAGGTCTACTAATGACACATTTTATGGTGTTTCTGCTGCCGGTAATATGGATGCAGAGATGTGTGGCCCTTTACCATCGCTCTTTAATTGGAGGTCATTTTAGCAGGACTATGAACATGCTTTTGTTACCAGAATCTCTGGCTGGACTCCAAACCGGCTGTGTCAATACCAGAGGCGGAAATCAAATTTCTGGCACGGTCTTACACAGGACGTTGTGTTATGTTGGTGACTGCGAGTACACACAGTTCAACTAAGACTTTGCTGTACAAATTTGGGAAAATAGAGGCACTAGATGGTTGACCAAGAGTGTTAATTTGATTAGTAAATTGCCATGTGTCAAAACAGATATTTTAATTAGGGTCAGTTTAGTGCAGTTTATGATAATTCTGTAATACATTTTCTCACCATTGAAATAAATTAAGCTTTAAGTATCACTTTTATGTTTATGCAGGTCAGCGCAGATGCAGGACACATTCAGAAACACAATAGAATATATTGGAATGTGGAGAGGTAAAATTTGAAAAGTTTTTGTGACTTGACGCACCTTCTTAAATGTGTTGGTCACTGGAAAAACAGTGACATTGCATTTTCATTCAACCCGTCTACTGTTTTTGTTCAGACTAATAATTTATTAGGCTGAATTGTAAGAATTTAGAAACTTTGTTTCTGTTAAAACTCATACTTGAACTATAAAGTTGTTTAAGCCATGGTTTATACTGTCATTTTACAGTTCCAAAACTAGCTAAATTGCTCATACCATGAAGTTTTTACAAGAATAAAAAATGAATGGAATTCCACCACTGTCACCTTTTTCACCGGTCTGGAGTTGCAGGTATGATTACAACAGAAGTACCAGATGTACAGGGCCTTCAAATGTTGTCTTGGACAAAGAGAGTTTTGGAGTAAAAAAGTTTGTGAACTGCTCTTCTAAAGCCTTTTCTATTGAATGTTTTAATCATCTAGCCTAATGTCTTATTACCTTTTTTTCAACAAATATTGATACATGCTATTAATTGCAAGTAATCTTTAATAAACTCATACAAGCAACTCCTCACAGATAGACAGACAGTAGAAATTTGTCATTTGACAGGGTTACCCAGAGGTTTGATGCTGTGCTAGTTCTAAAACGGAACCACCACTGGAGGGAGTTTGGCCATCAGTGTGTCCTCGAGAGTTTTGGAGTAAAAAAGTTTGTGAACTGCTCTTCTAAAGCCTTTTCTATTGAATGTTTTAATCATCTCAAAAAGTATAAATATATAATGTCATTAATTATGTGTGTTAAATAATAAATAATATTAATTATTAATGTAATTAATCATCTCAAATAATGTCTTATTACCTTTTTTTCAACAAATATTGATACATGCTATTAATTGCAAGTAATCTTTAATAAACTCATACAAGCAACTCCTCACAGATAGACAGACAGTAGAAATTTGTCATTTGACAGGGTTACCCAGAGGTTTGATGCTGTGCTAGTTCTAAAACGGAACCACCACTGGAGGGAGTTTGGCCATCAGTGTGTCCTCGTGTCCACCGGCTGACTGTGTGGATTAGGACTGAATCTGCCCTTTGTGTCGGGGAGAGGGACAGAGCCTCGTTTGTGGGGGGCTTCGGAGGGGATTCTTGTCCAAACATTCTGCACGCGGATTTGTATTCATTGCACCCCTGCTGTTATTGATATCATTACGCGGGGCTCTCCAGCTGAGAGGAGGGGCCCCGCTCAGGCAGATGGGAGGTCACGGAGACGGCAGCCCTAATGAGAACTGACACTGGCTCCAGGTCGACCGAGCATCTACCGGAATTCTATCGGAGCCGCACTTTCCCAGTCAGCGCGTTAGATCAAAGATCATTACCTGCTAATCAAAACACATGAGCATGAGGCTCCCCCTTTTTGCAGTACTTTGGCGGCAGCTACCGGATCAGCGCTACTCAGCCCACAGAGAACAATTACGCCGATTCCACCGCACACATGCGAAGTGGCACTAGCTCTAGCTATACCAGAGATTGTGCCTTTGAAAAGCAAGTGTTCTACCAAAAATGTCTTCCAAAAATGTCTTTGATCTTATTAGATTTACATTTACGCATTTTGCAGACAATTTTATCCAAAGCAACTTGCATTGCATTCAAGGTACACATTTGATCAGTTCATGCATTCCCTGGGAATCAAACCCGTGACATTGGCACTGCTAGCACCATGCTCTAATGTTTTAGCTACAGGAATGCTTCATGAGGGATTTGTTGTCTTTTCTTTCACACGTAGTTGGAAGCCACTTATTAATAGCGATTGTTAAGTCAGTTTCATATTTGCCAGGTGATTTCTGAACAAGTTGAATTTATTAAAAAGAAACTTCCATAAATAAAGCTTGGCTAGCGGAATCGAGGTCGACACCAAAGCGTTGCGCGACGTTGTGTGATATAATCATAGGCGGTGTTATAGTGTGTGTGGTGCACTCTCGTTGAACTTGCCCCAAGCTGCTGATCTGAGAACATCATCTCCACCATCTGTTCATCTCGGTCATTGCGATCTCAGGAATGGAGCTGATCTCAGATCTGCTTCTGTGGCTGATGTGCTTTCGAAGGGTCCTGATGGGGGCCTGGGGTTTGAGCTCTGGCCTAATAATCTCAACTCTAATCCTATTTTGCCTGTGCCATTGTTGCTTCATTAGGTCACATCTTCCATCTGAGTGCAGCAAAGCGACTTGGAGATTCATGAGGGATTTGTGAGACATGGGGTCTGCTTATAGATGTTTGCCCTTTTATCCTAAAGCCTTGCACAGACAACAGCAGCCTGACGTCTCTCTTCATATGTTCTGACTGAGAAAACGCCACTTCCCCTCGTTGCTCCAGATGAGTTGAATGGCTGTCCATTTTGGCATTTCAAACAATGTATGCTCCTCAAAGTGTAACAGAATTGTTTGATATTACAGTTTTTGTTTTGTACTTGTTGTCATGCATTGGTTATGCTTGGTTCTGATATGCTGTTCCCAAGGGTTTGGCTCACATGCTCTTGGATCTCCGGTCACGTTGAGCCTGTGGGCGACGCTCTTGGCCGCTGAGGGAGGAGTGTCGATGCCGTGACTCTGAGATGCCAGTCTCAGCAGCGAAAAGAGGAACAGAGATAAGTAGAGAGAAAGTGATGGTGAAGAGGAGTGGGAGCAGAGGGTCCATTGCCCATTAATCGTTTGTTTGAGTTTCTGCTCCGGTGAGCATGTTATGTCTCCATTAGCAGGGGTTTGTTTCCTCCTCCTGCCCGCCTCTTGGCCGCAGGGGGCTCTCACACATCCCATTCGACTGTTCACTGCTGTCTGGTGCCATGCAGACTGTCTGATGAGTGTGTGTGCGTGTGTGTGGGAAGAGGGTGGAGATTAATGACATGAGGTAGGCAGTGAACACGAGATGAAGGCTAGTGCTCTCGTTAATCCATGTTGACCAAAATGCTGTTCAAGAGAAGTGTTGTCGCTACCATAATGTCATGCATCTAATTTAGCATATTTTGGAGCTTTTCAGAAACTTTCTACAAACTTAAATTATTTGGTGTTTTTTCAGCTGCGCTTTTATTATTGTTTTGGAAATATTTTACCATGACCTCACAATGTATTTTAGGTATTTTTCAAAGTTATTTTATGTTTCAATTTTATTATTAAAATTTAGAAAATCATTACAGCAATGTGCATGTTTAAAATGATGTTGATATAAACAAAGAACTACGTAGTCATATTTCAGTACTTATTTTGCGAAGATGATTTAGCATTTTTTTAATGCAATTAAAAAAGCATTTAACACATCGCTTGTTGTAGTGTAATTTGCATGTTAATTGCAATTATAATAATTACAATTATAATCAAGTACTTGTGCTTCAACACATCAAAATAAGTATTTCTTTAAAATATGTGGAAATTTTAATAAAACAGTGATTAATAATGAATTAATAAAACAATTATATATTTTGGAGCTTTTCAGAAACTTTCTACAAACTTAAATTATTTGGTGTTTTTTCAGCTGCGCTTTTATTATTGTTTTGGAAATATTTTACCATGACCTCACAATGTATTTTAGGCATTTTTCAAAGTTATTTTATGTTTCAATTTTATTATTAAAATTTAGAAAATCATTACAGCAATGCGCATGTTTAAAATGATGTTGATATAAACAAAGAACTACGTAGTCATATTTCAGTACTTATTTTGCGAAGATGATTTAGCATTTTTTTAATGCAATTAAAAAAGCATTTAACACATCGCTTGTTGTAGTGTAATTTGCATGTTAATTGCAATTATAATAATTACAATTATAATCAAGTACTTGTGCTTCAACACATCAAAATAAGTATTTCTTTAAAATATGTGGAAATTTTAATAAAACAGTGATTAATAATGAATTAATAAAACAATTATTTAAATTGTATTCATATAATATTAAACTATTAATATAATATATCATTATTAATATATTGTTGGCAAGTACAGGTTTTTTTAAAACGTGTAATATTTTGTAATATTTGAAATACACTAGGAGTGCACATTCAGTAAAATTAAGCTCACTGCTTTGTGACACTTTTAAACAGAACATTTTGTAGTCATTTCCAATCAATCTCTAGGATACATAAAATGGTAGCTATTCAGTTAGCTTTAGCAAGACTTTTAAGATTTTAAAATGACATTTCCACCACAGAATGAATGATGATTTAGGATGTGTTGGAAATGAAGTTTGTTCATGGGTTCAGAATTCACTTGTGATCATGCATGTCTTCTGTTAGGAGACAGAGTGAAAAGAGTTTTAATGGAGTTTAATTTCAAACATGTCCCTGAGACCCACTTTTGTAAGTAAGAAGATCAGTATGTGGGTTCTTGCACACAATCAAGACAATTCAATTAGAAGTTAGTTTAGGTACAGGAACATTCACTATTGTATCTCATGAAAGGAATTTTGGTCAGACAAATTCCAAGCGTGGCAGCAGGATAAGGCCGTGGAAAGGTCTCTTTTATCTCTGCAGCACTTTTGCCTTTTGTTGATGATACACTGACCTTCCTCATCGATCTCCAGCGGTCTAAGCTCCTGTTCACTCTGATAATGAGACTCCACTGATAATGAGGCAAACTAATTGCCCCGCCTGTGTGTTGTGGCTGTTCAACCATTAACGGCATCTGACCCGCATTGTCTTGACACATCTTATTTTCATTGATGTCTCTTCCTTCCACTGACCTGTCACATGGCCTCTTGTTCTGCTGGAATGATCTACCACATCTTTCAATGGGACATATGACTGTATAGTGGGCCCAAGTCAGCCAATTAGCCTCAAAATGGTAATAAAAGTCATAATTTTTCATCAGATTTCAGTGTCTTTGCATGTTCATCAGGCTCTTGATTTAAGCGTTTTGCTTTTACATAATGGAGCTTGCTGAACAAACCTACCATCAACACCTTTAATTCGTCTGTTAGGAGAGTATGTTGCATTGCAAATGTATGTTCGAAATGAGAATAACTCCTCCCGACATGCTCCAGTGGAACCTGAATGGGGACATGCTTGCAGCTGCCATCATTGATAAAAGCTGTCTTGTATATTGATTTCCAATGGCTGGTGGCTTCTAGGTCCCTGTGCTTGAGTGCCCTCATCCATACCATCTTGCTGCGGACCTGTACTTAAAGCCTTGGGAATGGATCCAGTGAAGCAGGATCTTCAGCCTAAGTGAAAGTTGTCCTGGGACACAAGTCCATCTGTCTCAGACTATTGTCTCAGTTTAATAAGCACTGGTTCGCATGGCCATCTCCTCACACTGTTGGTATGACAGTCTTTGTCATACTCCAGAGGGCCAGTTAAAGTGCCACCAGCTCCCCTGACACGTTGCTGTCTTCTGCTTGTCCGATCACAGAATCAATAGTCCACTAGAGTGGAACTATCAGTGGTTGTGAGACTCCATTTTGCACCTTGTCATACTGAAACTCAGCTAATGTTTTTCTATGTGTTATGCCCTGGACTGATCTCTGTTCCACACAGAGCAGACTTTTAGTTGCTTTGACTCACTTGCACCTGTTGTGGATCCACTTCAGCTGAACAGGTTTTCTTTGGACTTATTGCAATTGGCCTATAGAGTAGGGTTGTTCCATATGTACATTACCGTAATTGTTGTTTTAATGATGTGGAATCTGACATTGTCTCTCACTAAAAAACAAATGAAAACATACGTACATTGAGAGTGCATGCTTTCACTATGTAGCCTATTGGAATGCAGTTAGAATATAACCGAAATTCAATATATGGGGTCAAAAATTTGTATATGGTAGTTAAACTATAAAACTACTAAAATCAGGTTTTTCCCGATTATCAGCATTATTGCAAATGTGATACTGAATTTATACAACAGTTCAACAAACGTTTAATATTGTGATAGTATTTTAGACACAATATTGTCTTTTTTTGCTCTTTACAAAAATAGTTAAAAACAAAGCCGCAACAACAACACCATTCGGTTTGTGTGTGCATAAACAATACAATAATAACATTAACATTAAAGATGGAACTATATTCTCTAGTCTAGGTTTTAATGAGCACAACCTTAAGCAAATCAAATGTGCATATAAAAGTAACAAGTAAAGCGATGTAAAAACAATACAACCACATGTAAACAAAAAAACTAATATAAGAACGCAAAATATGTAAACAGATAAAATGAACAGCAATGATCGTATGTCCACTCTGTCCTTCATAAAGAAATAAGGTGCTGCTTTGTTTACTTGAGATTGAAATGTGAAATTTGTCTGGTTTCAGAATTTACTAATTAAAATGGTGATATTTATATTCATTACCTTATAAATGATTGACTACTGTCTGGTTTTTCACATATGGAGATGACTGCAAGGCTGGAGACCAAAATAGTGTTGGTCAGATCCTGAAGTCTAACCGAAGCAAATGCTGAAGGACAGATAAGTCTGACAAAATGCAGATGGTGTTATTTTTGCCCTGAGTATCTACTTACTGTCCATCGAGTCAGATAACAAAGATGGTCTAAGAGCTGGTCGTGGTTGCATCCATTGCATCCACTGTCATATTTCGGATCACGTTCATCAACACAGAAGCTGCTTTGTTAAGTACTTGTTAAGTGTGTTGTACGGGATACTTAGAAGCATCACCCTGGTGATTGGAGCCTTTAGGATAGAGAGAGACGTGGGAGCAGAATAGATGTTATGCACCACTTGAGCACTTTGATCACAAGAGTATAAACGCCTCTCTCTACACAAGAGGCTGTGTGTATATTACTACGAAAGTCAATGTTAAGATGATCATGTTGGTTATGAGAATGTTAAGAATGAGTCGAACTGATGCTCTTGAGTTGTGGTGCCTGAGATTCATTTGGACTGTGCAGGACAGTAGAAGTGAATTAAATGGGTTCCTTTTTAGGATTTATTTGTAAGAGTCTTATGAAAAAATTGAAAAATGTGAAGCATATTAGTCCATAGATACTTAATAAACAGTCTGTGACATAAAGTCAAACAAATGTGCTCGTACAAATATCCCCAACCAAGGCACTGGCCAACAGAGCATTTAATGTTGCCTTTCCTTATCTAAAAATAACAGGATCGCTGCCTCTTAAACACATCAAAGTTCCTTCTAGATGTGCACATGCGGCTGATCCTCATAGGCAGACTAAACGAACAGAAAGGATTTTTCAAACAAATGTGCTGACCAACCACCTGTGCTTTCATCAATCTCAGATGTAGTCACATTGAGAGATAAGCGTGTGATTGTATATACCATCCCAGAAGAGTTGGACTCTTTGTAGAAATGACATGGGGAACAAAAGCTTTCACTTGTGTCAGTTGACCAGACTGCACATTTGACAGTATTTTTCATGCTCTTCCATGCTAATGCAGTTATTTTCAGCTGTCTTTCCATGCTTGTGTTTTTTGGTGTCATTCATTCATATTTGGATCACTTTTTTTAAAAACTAGATACTTTATTACAAAGTATGAAATCCATACATACTATGATTATTTTTTGAGTGACAAATATATCTCTTTAAATTCTGAACTAAAATTAATTTTCATATTTTTTGAAGCATAGACTTAAACATTTTATTTTAACATTGAGCTAAAATAGTCTCACTATTTATTTATTTTAAATAGTCTATTAATTTATTTTTAAAAATAAGATTTACAAATGCGTAAGCAAGCACATAACTTAATTCATTTTGTTCAATTCACAGCATACGATTTGCAAATGCACAACCAAGTTTATATCCACAAAATAACTTTCATAAATGCCAAGCACTTCATAAATACACAAAACATGTTTGCACATTTCCGAATGTTTCAGTAACATGGAAGACTCAGAGAGAGAGAGAGGGCTAGTCCATATGCAGAGATTTATTGTGAAGCAAAAAGGAAAAAGACACATTTGTAAGCCATGTAACAGAGTCCAGGTTCAAACAAAAAGTGAGCAGTCCAAATAGGCAACCATATCCAAAACACAAATCCAAGAGAGAAATGAGAGAGCAAGGCAGATAATCCAAAACAAGTCAATTATGAACAAAGAGAAAACGCTTGGAATTGCAGCCTGGGCAAACAATACCTGGCAGGGAACTGAGGGGACCAAGCTGCTTAAATAGGAAATATGGAACATGTGACAGAATGAGGAGAAAGTTTAATATTCTCAAGAGGGCACCCTCTGGCGATTAGAAGAGAGAAGCTCGGGTTTAAGAATCTCCTCTTCTCTCCTGGAGTCTTACTGGGCTGTCCTCATGGTCTGGGAGCTGCATTGTGCAGGGGAAAGTCAATTATGAGAGAAGGGTCAAGGGTGACGTCGGCAGACACCCAGGAACTTTCCTCTGGGCCATATCCTTCCCAGTCAAATAAGTACTGTAGCATATAGCTATCTGACTCTATGTCTTTTAAATAGACCAATCAATTTAAGACTTAACTTCTTACAGGGGAGGCAAAGCTTGCGATCTTTGGTAAAAAGCCAGACCATTTGACATGGTAGGAATGAAGGTACTGGTCATCGTCTGCAGTCATCATTGATCCACTGACATTGAATGGCTTATTGGAGTCTTACATGGGCAGCATCCCAAACCTCCTCACTGTGTCATAACCAAGTGTCCACTGCAGGAACTTCAGATGGCTCCCCAGTCCAGGGAAACAATGGATGTTGGTAACCTAGGAGACATTCAAAAGGCACGAGACTGGTGGAGGAATGGATGGGGGGAGTTTTGTGCGTATTCTGCCCATAAGAAATTGTTCCATTGATCTTGGGATATATAGTAATAGGAACGTAGGAATCTGCCAGTTTATTGTTTAAGTTTCTCAACTTGTCCATTAGATTGAAGGTGGTACCCGGAGGTTAAGCATATGTTGAAGTTCATTTGATGGCTGAAATCTCTCTATACCCAGGAGGTAAATTGGGGTGCTTTGTCTGAGACAGTATCCTCAGGTAGACCATAGATTATGAATACATGGTTGAAAATGGTTTCTGCAGTTTCTGTAGAACTGGGCAGTCCATTAAGGGAAACCAACCTGGAAGACTTGGAACATCTGGCCATTATGACTATGACAGTGGAATAGGCATTTGAGGGGGCATGTCAGTGATGAAATCTATGCCAATATGGGAACAAGGTCGCCTGGGAATGGGGTGATGGGTTCCTGCAGTTTTTGAGGGGTAGGGGTTTGAGCACATAGCTGGCACCCTTGGATGTATCTGGAGATGACCGCGGATGGTGTTAATCAGCAGAATAGTAGTTTGACCATGGCATTTGTGCGATTGATACCAAGTGTCCTGAAATGGTAGACACGTAAATCTAATTCTTTGTGTTTTCAGGCACAAAGAATTGACCAACAGGACAGTTGGTGGGTCCTGACCAGGTTGTTGAGCATTCTTGATGTCTGTCATGACATACCACCTAAAGAATTCAGACATTTGGCAGACCGGATATATTCTAGATTCTTATGACCTGTGAGTACTGATACTTTGCTCCTTGCAACCAGTACCTCCATTCTTCTAAAGAAGCCTTGAATCATAGTAGTTCTTTGTCTCCAATGTGATAGTTTAGTTCCTCAAGGGATAGTTTATGGGAATAGAAGGCACAAGGTTAAAGCTTGACCAGATCATGCCTTTGCAAAAGTATGGCTCCAATCAAAATGTCTCAATGATTAAAGTTTGGTTATGGTCTGGATAATGAAGTATTTGATTCTTGAGCGTTTGGAAAGATGTATTAGTGGCATGGATCCACTGTAATGTCTTGGGCTTGTCTTTTAGCAGGGAGGTCGGGGGCTGGCAACTGGGCTGTAATTGCATATAAATCACCTGTAGCTGTTTGTGAATCCTAAAAATTGTTGTAGTGTTTTAATATTTTTTTGATTCCATTTACATGTCCTTGGGGTTTTGTGGAATTCATATTTTTCTGGTTTGACATATAGCTGGTGTGAGATAAGATCCTATAGGAATTGGTAGACTTGTTAAATGTGTTCTTACTCAGAGTTGGAATGTAACAGAATGTTGTCATTGTAAACAATGACATAGTGATTCAGGAGGACTTTCAGGATTTCAGTCATGAAGGCCTGGAAGATGGCAGCTTTTTCTCAACAAAGAAAAAAACACTGTCACAGCAGAAGGGTATGTAGAGGGTGTGATGAAAACAGTCTTGAGGGCTTCAATATATTCTTCCATAGCCTTTGTTTCGGGTATCGATAAGGGGTATACTTTGCTCTTGGATAAGGTAGTACCTGGCAGTAGATCAATGGGACAATCCCATGGTCTTTGTGGAGGAAGTTGTGAAGCTTTGGTTTTACTGAAGGCCGCTGAGAGATCTTGATAACACTCTGGAAAGGTAGTTAAGTGGTTGTGAGTTTATGGTGCTCATTGTGAGTATTACAGCATGGCAATTGTGGAAAGCATTGGAGACAGTGAAACAATAATTGACCATTGGCAGAGTTCTCCTTTGGTCCAAGGAATGTTGGGATTGTGGAGGGCTAACCAGGGATAACCAAGAACAATGGGATTTCTGGGGCATTGAACAATGTAAAATTGTAATTGTTCTTTGTAGAGTTGACCAACTTGCAGTTAAATGACAGATGTGAAAGCTTGAAATAGGCCATTCCCAATGGGCTCTGGCGATTAGGAGGGAGAACCTCGGGTTGGGATGTTACTTTTTCTTTTCAGTTTACTTTTTTTTTTTGAGTAAATGTTCTCTTCAACCAATCAGATGTGAGTTTTCAATCAAGTTAATCTTAATGTATTAGTTTAAGAAGCATAACTTCGGCTGTGTAATGCTCCTTGATTAATGCTCAGAGAGGACAACGTTCACGTTCTGTTCACTCGCAGACATTAAGCCTTAAGATATCAGATAATATGACCTTTTTGTGATATTATAAGGTTAGTTCAGGTTGTAAAATTGTAATTTATACAGTTTAATGCAGGTTGTAAATTGTATAAAAGGGATACATTTTTAAGATGATTAATTGATTCTGCGTATAGATACTGCACACTTAACATTACAAAAATTGTGTCCTGATTGTAAAGAAAAGCTGTACTTCTTTGTAGGAATTTGTTTGGATTCTGTGTGGTAGTGGATATTTTTTTAGACTTTCTTTTATCTTTTTCAATCGAACATGCCAGAACATCGTTCCAGCCCAGTTAAACCCCTCGTTTTGGTCATTTTTAGCTTTCTGTCTGTACCGTCTGTACACTTTATCAAACATTTTTCTCCATAGCATTACACTGACTGTCTGCCCTCCGAGGGGGTTAAGAGGGAAAGCAGCCCTTAAAGAGAACGCTGCTTAACCCTGACCCGCGTGTGTGTGTATGACAGCCGCTGACCCCACCGCCACCAAATTGTGTCCTGATTGTAAAGAAAAGCTGTACTTCTTTGTAGGAATTTGTTTGGATTCTGTGTGGTAGTGGATATTTTTTTAGACTTTCTTTTATCTTTTTCAATCGAACATGCCAGAACATCGTTCCGGCCCAGTTAAACCCCTAGTTTTGGTCATTTTTAGCTTTCTGCCTGTACCGTCTGTACACTTTATCAAACATTTTTCTCCATAGCATTACACTGACTGTCTGCCCTCCGAGGGGGTTAAGAGGGAAAGCAGCCCTTAAAGAGAACGCTGCTTAACCCTGACCCGCGTGTGTGTGTATGACAGCCGCTGACCCCACCGCCACTTCACAGAGTGTTTACTTTCTAGAGAGAGTTCTTTATCTCCCTGAAGCCTGGATCTCTTGCCCCAAGTTTACACAGTATGACATGCGCGCACACACACACACACACACACACACATTGCACACAGCTGTTAACACTGATTGCACCCAGCTGTTTCATATCACTCCCTCACTATTTAACACTCACTCTGATCCCTTCCCTCTGCCGAGTATTGTTTAGCGATTATCACTCCCCTAGCGATAGCTACACTATGAAGCCCGTTTAGTTTGTTTTAGCCCCACCTTAGTCTTGCCTTGTCTGTGTTCTCGTTCTTGATCTTTGCCTGTGTCTCTCGGATTCCTCTTCTTGTCTTCCCCCATTTTTGATACTGTTTGCCCCTGCCTGGACCTTGCCTTGTGCCTGGACTTATCCCTCTAGTCGCACCCCTTTTGATTCTGTTTGCTTATCGTTGACCTACGCTAGCCCTAGGACTATTCTTGTGTCTCGCCCGCCATATACCTGTTTGCCACTGTTTGACCCTGCCTGTGTTTCTGACCTCCTCTGATGTTAATAAAGCTTGCATATGGATCCGCACGTCTCACGTCTTGTCAGCCCCGTAACATGCATATAAAAAAATGCTCTGCCCTGCACTCTTAAAAATAAATATTCTTTATTGGCATCAGTTGTTTCAGGAAGAACCTTTACCTTCCATGAAACTATAACATTGCACAAAATGGAGCATCAGATTATGAAAATGTTCTTCACATAAATATAAAAATGTTTCTTTTAAAAACTGTTCACTTAAAGGTTCTATGGGGAACCCAAAATGGGGAAAAAACATTTGGAACATTTATTTTTAAGCGTATTAGTGTATTATATTTTATATTAATGTATTACTTAATTTCAAACCACTCTCTCTCCACTGTAAAAAAAAGCTATGGTGTTCTGAAAACACTGGCAAGCTTGGAGTTTAGCAATCTTCAGTGTGCTATTCTGCTCAAAGAAAAGTGTAATACAGCAAGGCTGTGTTCATTAACAAAGCCACTTGTGCTATTTTCTGCTACTAAATCTGCCAGCAAACTGTCTCAGTGATGAACTGCAATAAATCCAAATGTCTGTGATCGTGGCTCTTGAATTAATGCAGTGTGTCACATTAAAAATGTCTGGGCTTGGCATAAAAGCTTGTTTTTGTTTTATAGGAAAACATGATCTGGAAATGTTTGAATAGATGCTTCATCTTTTTGAGAAAATCATCTTGTTTTTCATCAACTTTCATAACTGTTGAGAGTGTTCATTTCAACCAGGACTGCATAGACGGTTTGTTAGATTTTAGTATTACACTACACTAAGTGCACAAAAATTTCTGGACTTAGAAGACATGTGAAGCAAACAATGCAGAATATTGTACATAAAGTTTACATAATGTAAACCTGTTCCTCTACCTATACTGTCATATAGTGGTACAGTCGTGAAATCCCCCATAACGCAGAGGCCCTATGCATCTGACTACTCTAGTTGTAGTAACTGTATATTACTGTATGCAGCATTCAATAAACAGCCCTTGACCATTTGAGGATGTTTTGCTGGAACAGAAATAGGTCAGTTTACCTGGTGGCCATAATGTCTGTCAAATCACCAGTAAAATAGACAAACTATGGGAAAAGTGAATAAATGCAGTGTTTGCACTCATACAGTTGAACTAACAGCAGTTTGTTGTACCACTGTACCCTTTCCAATAGAATTAACAGATTTTGTGCTGCTCTTTGTCTTTCCTGTGCAAAACATAACTTGAACAAGATATGTCCACGAAATTAGTAAAGCAACCATCACTTTAAATAGATGAAAATTACCAAAAATTACCCCATGATTTACTCACACCCAAGCCATCCTAGGTGTATATGACTTTCTTCTTTCAGACGAATACAATCGGAGTTATATTTAAAAATGTCCTGGCTCTTTCAAGCTTTATAATGGCAGTTAATGGGTGGTAATATTAAATAGTCCATAGAAGTCCAAAAAACTGCATTCATCCGTCATAAAAAGTGTCCTTCACAGGTCTGGGGGGTTAACAAAAGCCTCATGAAGCGAATTGATGCGTTTTTGTAAGAAGAAAGTTATATATACCTAGGATGGCTTGAGGGTGAGTAAATCATGGGGTAATTTTTATTTTTGGGTGAATTATCCCTTTAGGCCACAAGTACAGCAGTGTTTTTAGTGGCTTAAAAGGAAGGCCACATTGTGATTGTAGTGTTGGTTGTACGGTTGTATACTGTGCACCTGTAACCCAACGGTTGCACTTTATTTTACATTATAGGCACTTACAGTATAGTATACTTACCTAAGAAAGTACTGAATAATTTAAGGTACCTACATGGGTTAGAAGTGAAGTGAAGTGAAGTGACGTGATGTGTAGCCAAGTATGGTGTCCCATACTCGGAATTTGTGCTGTGCATTTAACCCATCCAAGTGCGCACACACAGCAGTGAGTTAGGTTGAGTTTAGGGTAGGTTCAAGGTTAGTACCTATAGTTATTACCCAGTGATTGTATTTACTATAACAAGTACATAGTATGTATATGCGGAACAGGACTTTAAAATAAAGTGCTACCAACCCAACCACAGTTTATTTTCAACAAGTTCATGTCATGGAAAAAGTGTGTTAAACCAGAATTAGTTCCAGAAACTCCAGAAAAGTTTCTGCTGTAGAAAACCAACAGTTACGTAAAATCATGGCATTAACGTACGGTTAACTGTTGTGTTTACATACAGTTAATGATTTCGTTTTCAATATTAATTTCGATAGTCTACTTTATAAACTCTAATAACTGTAAATACTTTACAACTACATGTCAAATAACTCTCATTAGAGTATTAGTAGACTGTTAGATTAGGGTTATGTAGCATTTGGACCAATCAGACACACAACTTTTTGTTATATTTAACAAATAATATCGAACTCCCCATCACCTAACCAAATGGCCAATTACGAGGGTCTATGGACCCTTCCCCCGAAATGCACCTAACACCTCAGAAAGGCAGAACAGGCCTCTGGTTCCATGGTAACCAATGCTGATATCACTGGTTTTATGGCCTAAAAGGAATGCAGGGGATAAACTCCCTCATTTTCCTCATAAGAAAGACACATAATGCCCAGAGAAATGGACTGTTCTCTAATTAATTCATAGGAAAACCTTTCTTTGATTGAATACACATATCCTTCAGATCATTGTGTATACCATTACTGTTCTCGCCGCCACTCAAATCCATTCCACTTGAGGAGTGCTCTAATAAATGAATCTCCATTCTGCATTTAAGCTACAGCCTTGACTTCCACGCTGCTTCTTCCTCAAATCCATTCCACTTGGCTCATTCAGAGTCCATATAAATTAAACTCCATTCCGTGTTTTCAGTACTCGTGCCTGCTGCACTCCCACTACACAGCAAGATAAACCAAGCATCGTAGCTGAATGTATTTAACTGAATGTTCATCATTTGTTCGCCTGTTGCTTTTAAAGGCATAGTTGTTGCAGCATTGAATGACAGTTACACTTACACCATGTTTCACCCACCCACATTTTTGTTGCTTCCGACAACCATGGTCCTTCTCATAAATTAGTAAGCGGCATTTAAAACAATAAACATACAATATGAACTGTTTCTCAATATTTAATTACATCTTCACATGCTTATTTTAATTTCCTTCAAGCAAGATACACAAGAAGCATGTTCAACGTGTACACGCAGACGGTTGTCGTTGTAATAAATTCCGTAAACAGCAACCCTTCACGTGTCCTTGCTTAATGCGCATCCCGTATTTGAAAGTGAAAGTGAAGTGACATGTGGCCAAGTATGGTGACCTATACTCGGAATTTATGCTCTGCATTTAACCCATCCAAGTGCACAAACACAGTAGTGGACACATAGGGGATTACATCTCTGCCACAATTCTGCATGTGAAAGATCATATTTTGAGTGCGCAAAAGTGCGTTTTGCAGTTTTATAGGAAAACATGATCTGGAAATATTTGAATAGATGCTTCATCTTTTTGAGAAAATCATCTTGTTTTTCATCAACTTTCATAAATGTTGAGAGTGTTCATTTCAACCAGGACTGGATAGACGGTTTGTTAGATTTTAGTATTACACTACACTAAGTGCACAAAAATTTCTGGACTTAGAAGACATGTGAAGCAAACAATGCAGAATATTGTACATAAAGTTTACATAATGTAAACCTGTTCCTCTACCTATACTGTCATATAGTGGTACAGTCGTGAAATCCCCCATAACGCAGAGGCCCTATGCATCTGACTACTCTAGTTGTAGTAACTGTATATTACTGTATGCAGCATTCAATAAACAGCCCTTGACCATTTGAGGATGTTTTGCTGGAACAGAAATAGGTCAGTTTACCTGGTGGCCATAATGTCTGTCAAATCACCAGTAAAATAGACAAACTATGGGAAAAGTTAATGATTTCGTTTTCAATATTAATTTCGATAGTCTACTTTATAAACTCTAATAACTGTAAATACTTTACAACTACATGTCAAATAACTCTCATTAGAGTATTAGTAGACTGTTAGATTAGGGTTAGTAGAATGAGTTGGTGCATTTGCAAAGTTACTTATAGTCAGTAGAAAATTTGGGGATCATCAAAATAAAGCAGATATTAAACAGATGGGGTTAGGGTACTCCAATGACTGCTAGTTGACATGTGGTTGTAAAGTTACTTATAGTTAGTATAATGTATAAAGTGGACAATCAAAATAAAGTGTTACCAAACCATCTAAGCAGGGGTGTCTAGTCCTGCTCCTGGATGTCCAATGGCATCCTAAATTGTTGCTCCCTTCAAAAACAGAGTAAAATACTAGTCCAGCTAATGTGTTTTCTAGAGCAAATATAGCAGTCAAGGCCTTTCAACTGCAAGGTGGGACTTAATTTTCTACAGCCACCATGTTGGCCAATGTAAATGATTTGCCCATCTCTGGTAAAACACTTTTTTTTTTATATGTATTTATTTGTACTTATTTTTTGTTATAGTTTCAATTTGTGCATGCAGTCCATCTTTTTGTTTGATGCTCAAGCCAGTGAGGAAAAGTGCCATCATGCACTTTCTAGAATCCAGAGGGCATAAAACACATGCGGCAAAACAATGACAACAGCGAGACATTAAGCAGTATGGATGGAGAGGGCAGACCTACCAGCGAGATATTGAGTGTTGGCATCCTAGAGAGAGGCTCTCCGCTGCGGCGCGTCTGTGTGACAGTGGCGGGTCGTGACTCCAGTCTGTAGCGGGAGGCGCTTTTATTGATAGCATCAAGTCACACATCGGCCTCTTCCGAGGTTCCTTGCTGTCTTACTCGGCGTGCTGCGGCAAGGGCTTGTGTGTTTAGACAGCCCACAGACTGTCATTCCCACCAGAGGAAGAGGCTTCCAGACCCCTACATTTAGGGAGATCAATACTCCTCAAAGAACAGCTGGCGGAGTGTCGAGGGATAGGCCTGTATTGATTTCAGACTGCTGTTAATACAGTGAGCAGATAGCCTTGGTTAGCACCTTGATTTTTTATTTTTTATTTTTATTTCTGTCTGTTGCGTAGCTGAACTGCAGCTCTATACCAAAAATAAAGTGATTTCTGGGATACAACTATGAACATCTCCTCTAAGAACAGCTGATAATGAGTTGGCAGCTGAGAATTATTGCAAATGTGTTGTTTGTCATTTAACTAATTTACATGAAAATTTAAACTAAAAATAGGCTCAGCTCTGAAACTCTACATAGACATGCACTCATACGGCAAAATACTTTTAATATAGCTACCAAAATAAATATGCATCGTTTGTGCTGCTTTTGGCCTTTGGGGCCAAAATGGGGCCTTTCAGATTAGAGATGTCAGTTATGTCTAATCCCGGTAACACTTTACAATTAGGTTCCATCCTTTAGTTCATGCATCAGCTGTCATAAACTAATAGTGAGAAATGTATTGTTTACATTTACGTTCATGCATTTGATATATGCTTTTTTCTAAAGCAACTTGTCAAAGATTTGTCAATTTGACAAAGATCCAACAATATTCATAATAGACAATGCCGGGGTTATTTGACAACTAGATTAGAAAGCAAACTAGAGAAAAGGAGAAATGCAGAGAAGTTATTTATGTATTTATTTTACATGTAAATGTGTAAGTGCATTGTTTTAAGGTTGCCGAGTGGTTGAGTGCTTTAAGAAGAGTTGTGTCTTCTGCTGCTTCTTGAAAGTTGTGATGATCTCAGCAGTTCGGGTGGAGTCGTCTTACTTCACCAGAGAGGAACAGAGAGGTTGAAGGCAGGAGCAGATTTAGTGAATTGGGGGCCCCAGGCAAAATATAGGAATGGGGCCCTATACATTTGCACACATTTACCAAAATCAACCTTGAGGTTTTGTTGTGATGCTTGCTGCTGCACAATGGTGGCCCATAGTTGTGCCCAATGTTTCTATATTTTTCATGTACACGTTATAATGGCTTTCTTTCATGTTGTAGACCACGAAATAGCAACTGATTTACAGTTGAGATACAACAAAATAAATTATAAAATATTAAACCTCATCCAAACGACATCAATCTTAATAACTACTATTAATCTTGTATTTAATCATTTATAATTGATATATAATTATTCATGAAGGCTTGAAGTGAAAAATGTCTTATATTCCGGTGTGCATAATTATTAAGAAGATTTTATTTTACAGATAAAATGAGCCAAAAAAGAGATTTAACTCAGACTGAAAGTCAAAAATTATTAAATACCCATGAGAAATATTCAAAACTAATACAATACTAGAAATTGCAAAGTTAATGCATAAACATTGGACAGCAAAATGCTCAGTGGGTCAGCAGGGTCAGTCAAAAACATGTGGCGAGGAAAAGATGCATGTTAACCGCAGAAGAATTAGGAATTAAGGTGAAGAATTAGGTGTGAAATCACCAGGAACCATTTAGTCTCCAGCGCCACCATTTTCCAGAACTGCAGCCTACCTGGAGTCTCCAGAAGTACAAGCTGTCAGGTTCTCAGAGACATAGGAGAAGTATAGAATCCTAAAAAATGACCCCTACTTAATAAGAATCACATACTGAAGTGTAATAAAATACTTGAAGACTGATTTTTTAAAAATATATAGGCTTTATAGACAGATAAGTTGAGAGTGACTCTTGAAGGACCAGCACCACATCCTCTTTTACCAGTGTTTGAAGAATTTATCTTCCAGAATCTGGCAGTAAGTTTTGGGTGTTCATTTTTAGTCCATCTCGAGATTTTATCTGTAGAAGATAACCTGCTTAATAATTATGCACACCTGAATATAAGGCGTTTTTCACTTCCAGTCTTCATGAACAATAATATATAGATTATAAGTGATTAAATACAAGATTAATAGTAGTTATTAAGATTGATGTTGTTTGGAATTGGTAAAATGTACTTGGAAAAAAAATATGATCAGAATATCAACTTGCATAATAATTATGCATGCACTGTATTTTTCCTCTTCTGCTGCCGAGGTAATGCAAGGAATGTTGTGATTGGTTGTCAAGGCAGCCAATCAGAATTTAGCAGCATCGTCTCTGATTGGCTGGAATTATGGCATATTGTAACGCTGGGTTGTGTTGAGCAAGCGAGCCGTTGGCCTTTAGAGAGCACTGAGGGCAGGCATCAAGGGAACAAGCTAGTGAAACGTTGCACGCACAAAAGAGAAGGTCTTCACACATCCAAAAACGTATTTTAAACGCAAAATTGATTTTCGTGCACTCAAAATACTTTTTCCTTTGCGAATCGAACATTACAAAAAACTCAGATCGCGTGTGTGCAAAATGCACTTTTGTGCGCTCAAAATATGATCTTTCGCGCGCAGAATTGTGGCAGAGATCTAAGCCTATAGACCAGGGGTTGCGAACGTCGGTCCTGGAGAGCCACAGCCCTGCAGAGTTTTGCTTCAACCCTAATCAAACACACCTAAACAAGCCCTGAAGGGTTACTAGGAAGCTACAGGCAGGGGAGTTTTAATTAGGGTTGGAGCTGAGCGGCTCTCCAGGACTGGAGTTCACCATCCCTGCTATAGACACACACCCGGAGCAGTGGGCAGCCATATTGCTGCAGCACCCGGGGAGCAGTTGGGGGTTCGGTACCTTGCTCAAGGATCTCACCTCAGTCGTTGTATTGAAAGTGGAAAAGAGTGCTGGTCATTCACTCCCCCCACCGACAGTTCCTGCCGGACCTGAGACTCGAACCCGCAACCTTCGGGTTACAAGTCTGACTCTCTAACCATTAGGCCACAACTGCTTTGAAAAACATTTTAGGGGGCCCTTGGCGGTCGCCTACTTTTGCATAATGGAGCCCCTGGGTGAAGGTTTTGGAGAGTGGCAGCATTATATTTAGATCTACTCCCATTGCATAAATGTTTCCGCACTGCACAGGAGTCCTTACATATCAAAGATAACTGGAAGTAAATCTTAGTTTCAATAAAAACTGTATTTATATTAACAAGGAGGTTTTGAGTTATGCAATTTGCAGTACGTTTTATAGTACGGTTGCAGTGATTTTGCCAAGTAAGACATGTTCCATGGATCAACATCTTTTGTTGATCCTGGATCAACATTACTATCCAAAAATATGAATCTCCACCCCTGAACCTAACCTTACCCATAATTTATTCCTAAAATCAGATGGAAATGATAGCTGATTAACAAGGGTGTAGAAGTGCCTTATCCTGATTGTAAGCCTAAAACTGACATTTCCTGAAAAGTTATCTCTCAATTCTGATTGGTTGATTGGAATGATGTTCCAGGATAAACAAGGATGTTGATCCAGGAACATGTTGTACTTGGTAAAATCACGCTCACCTTTATAGTACAATGACCTCTTATATGTCAGAAGATAATTTGATTTCTCCATTCATGACCCCTATATCTCCTATAAAGGTTTAACATAAATGTGATCAACATGAAAATGTATTATGGTGATTTGATTTAAATGCAATCTTTATGGCATCTTTATGAATCATGTCCCGTCCTGCTCCTCAAGGGCCAAAGTCCTACTGTTTATAGCTACAACCCTAATTAAACACACCTGAACCAAAGTAATCAAGGTCTTCAGACTCACTAGAAACTTTGAAACAAGTGTGTTGTCAATGTCTGTGACATGGAGATCATTTTTAGAAGTACCTTGGGTTTTTCACTGACAGACCAGAATGGACTCACAACACAGAGACAGTCTAAAAGAAAGACCAGCACTTCAGGTGCTTCAGTGTAGTAAGTCCTTGTGTTCAGTTTGGCCTTTCATTAATTACCAATGGCTCAGACAGAATCAAAAGTGATCATACTACTGTTTAGTATGAGTCTTAAGGTAGGGCATTAAGTGAGATCAATCCTTTGAAGGTTTTTAGCTTGACAGACACATTTAAATGCTGTCAACAAATAATGAGAAAGACAGACCCTGAGATGGCACAGGCCCTCTGCATAATACACACCCGCTCTCCACAAAACTCAATATTTTCCATATGGAGAAAAAATGCAGGCGAGGGAGCTGCAGCTGGGTGGACCAGACCATCCAGTGGGACTCTTACCTTTTCCCACAGACAGGCTGTAGGTGAAGGGAATTGGGTGCCTTATCAGTCCTAATGATTAGACAGCTGGAAGTTATTTTCCAGTCCTAGTTTCAGATTAGGCTCCCAAACCCCCACTGGACAATCCAGCCTTCACATGACAAGGACAGATGGACATGTTCTGACATGCATTACGATCTGATATGAATGCATTTTACATCAATGCCATGATTTTACCCCTGGTTATCTCTGGGCCTATGATTTTAACCATGCCATGACTGTTCATCAGTCTCACAAGGCTGTCCTAATAAATCATTGGACTTGGTGAGAGCATCCAGGATGGAAGTCTTGATCGATAGACTCTGTTACTTCATTGTGATTGTGGAAGTAAGGATGAAAGCCTGAGCGCAATAAATTCTCATCTTTATCAGGACCTGATGATATTATGTAGAAGTCCTCCTCTATTGTTTGAGATGTCTTTGTAGTAATCGAAAAATGTGGGATCACTTTCAGCTGATGAATGATAAAAACATTAACATCTAATCAGAATACATCAGACTTTAAAGAGCTCAAGCATTTATAGCAATTGGAATAAAAATAACACTATGTGGATTCTAGTATAGTTATTGTTATAGTTATCATTATTAGTGTGAACAGCCCTTTATCCTTTAAACTCGCATTTAAGTCTTGTTTTGGATTCATGTAGGGCCTCATGTGAGACAGCGGTCTGATATCTTTTGGCCTTCGCACTGTTTTTTACTCTCTCAACACTCCAGTTCCTTTCTCTCCAGACCTGGTCTGGGTGCTGAAAGCCTCCAGGCTGCAAATCCAGCATTCAGCACAGATGCAATACGTCAACAGGGTGATGCATGTCTCTGCTGATACACCAGACGTCTTTACATGAACCAGAAAACGTGCTATCTGATGAAGGCTTGACTTCATTTGCTTTCTCTGTGACCCAGTTTTCGGCTTCAGCTTCGATGTGCTCACTAACAAAAGAAAGAGATACAAAATCACGAAATAATCGAAGAATTCTCCAAATGCTATGTTGCGTCATCGTGGAGCTCCAGAAAGACTTGCTGCAGATCCGACACTGCCGTCGAGGAGTCAGACTCTCAGTGTTTCTAATGACAGGGCTTTGACTGCTACAGATTGGCCCAGGCAAACGTTTCAAAGCCGCTGTGGGACTCCTGTGGCAGGCAGATTTGCCTCTCGGACCCTTACTTTTTGAACTAGTCATCCGTCACGAGTCAGCCGCATTTCACTACATCTTAATAAAGTAATCCCCCTCTCGTTTTTCTCCCCTTTGGAATGCTCTTGTTCTTTCTATTTCTCTTTGCTCATTCAGGCCTCTGACAATGATTTGTTTTCTTTTCAGATTCTGGGCTGAGTAGGGCCATAGTTTATCATTACTCCAACTTCCCTCTATATCTTTTTTTTTTTTTTTTGGTAAATCTTTGGTTTGCTGGCCCCCTTTACAGTTCAGAACATTTATGTGAACATCATCATCATTACTGTAGAACTCCAGTACCAATTATCTCTACATATATACACACCTATATACAAAATAACACAAACGGCAAATGAAAATGAAACGTTTTCAGGATAAATAACTGGAAGGCAAATATTTCAGAGGATTATGCTTAATAAATCGAGAGAAGCATAAATCATGATCATGATTGAAATATGATTGATCATGCAACTCTTAAGTTTCCATAATTCTGTTATTTTCCTGTTTACCACTGTGAAGCTGTTTTAACACAATCTGTACTGCATAAAGCGCTGTAAAAATAAAGGTGATTGACCTATACAGAACAGCCCTGTTGATTAGGCTGTTGATAGAACTAACAAAAGCTAATAAGCTTTTAATCATTAACTTCAAATTATCAAATATAAGCCAATTTTTTTTTCATGTCAGTCTATCAATAATACATTGGCATTTCTTCCCTCCTGTTCTTTATAACGCTTAATTCTCTTCGCTAGGATTATTAAAGTCTACAAAGGCTCATCACATAATTAATGGCTCTAACCCTCACCACTTAAACCCTGACGGCTAGTCCAGTGAACCTGCCTTTGAAAAACATAGCCTGTCTTAAAACATTTTTCAAAAACCTCTGGTATAATCCATCTTGAGTCACACATGCATGTTTGGGTGATCGGAAGATGCGTGGGGGGGCACGCTCATAAATCAGCCATTAAGCAGTAGGGACGAGGCAGGGAGGCTACAGGGTTAATGAATTTCTCCGGCTGGTTGGGGGTTGCTCGGGGTCCCGGCGAGGGATAAGACTGGATGCGTAGGAGCAGGTTGTCCAGAGAGGCCCCATCAGTCAGATCAAAGGTGTCTGCAGGGAAGGTCACCGGTTTCGGCCAAAGACCTGTCCAGAACGAGAGAGAGGCAAGCGACTGAAAAACACTAATAAACAGTTGTGAGAGTTGCGATTCTGTACATTACTCACCTATAAACTTCATGTATGCACGGTCATTGTTTGGAATTCCTGAATCACTATGGACAAAAGAAAAACTGGGAATACATTAGTTAATGCATTAGCTAACATGAACTAACAATGAGCAATACATTTTTTTAAGTATTTATTGATCTTTGGTAATGTTAGTAAAACTATAATTGTTGATCATTTGTTCATGTTAGTTCACTGTACATTAATGTTAAAAAATACAATGTTGATTTATATTGTATTTAATGCAATTTTATTTGTAAATCTTGAAATTAACATTGACTATATTAATAAATGCTGTAGACGTATTGTTCATTATTAGTTCATGTTAATTAATGTGGTTAACTAATGTTAACATATAGAACCTTACTGTAAAGTGTTACTGGAAATCTAGCGCTTGATTTGAGTGGAATCAATGTTTTTCTTCTAGCTAAAAAAAAAAAAAAACTTGTGTAGGATTGTTGGTATGATTGAGGCAGATCTTTCCTTCCCAAATAATGTTTTTCCCCCATTATTACACTCTATAATGTTTAGACTAATCCTACTGTTTTATAAAATCAAAACAAGCACACATTTGTCTTTTTGCCCTGAATGCATGCGTGTGTCATTTTTCAGATGAAGAGTTTTTTCATCAGCTTTTCCAGTTTTTTTTTTTTTGTACATTTACCAGTTCAGTGATCCACTGACTGCCACTAGAGGTCAATGGTTAACTCCATTTTGGCTCAGAATGGACTGTTTTCTTAAGGGTGACATGTTGAAGATTTAGAGATAGGCCTCAGTGCAGGGGATGTAATTGTTGGTTAAACCCCCTTTAATCCAAAGGATTTTCTATACAACTGCTAATTTGTCAAGACCATCATTAATATCTGATCAAAAATACAAGACATTCCTCAACCAAATAGATGCTTCAACAGTGAAAAAGATTGTTGTAGTTGAATGGATGTGCTTCCACTAGAGGTCAATGGTTAACTCCATTTTGGCTCAGAATGGACTGTTTTCTTAAGGGTGACATGTTGAAGATTTAGAGATAGGCTTCAGTGCAGGGGATGTAATTGTTGGTTAAACCCCCTTTAATCCAAAGGATTTTCTATACAACTGCTAATTTGTCAAGACCATCATTAATATCTGATAAAAAATACAAGACATTCCTCAACCAAATAGATGCTTCAACAGTGAAAAAGATTGTTGTAGTTGAATGGATGTGCTTTAACTTCTAGGATAACACTATAATGTTTGTTTTGATGTAATAGTTAAGGTTAGGATTAGTTTTTTTTTTAATTGTCAGTTATTTAAATGGTCTTCTATCACTCCAGCAATCTTCAGCTCCACCAGGTCTGAAAATTAATTCCTCAAATCCATTGAGGTTATTCATGGAGTTAAGCGTTAACAGGCTTATGGTATGGCATTGTATAATGGCATGGATTTATACCACAATCAGTAGAGTTGCATTAAATACACTCAGAATTCAAGAAAGAATATTTTACATTTATTCTGTTTTCTATGTACATTTTGTTGTATGTACAGCAATTCATGTTTGTATGTTTTTGACAGTTATTTGTAGGCATTCAAAATTATAAAGCAGACTGATTGTTTTTCTGCATTTTCCCTCTCTCTCTCTCTCTTACCTAAAAAGAAAGTTTGACTACCAAAGTCAAAGTAATGAAAAAAGTCAACCTAGCAAATGGCCTTTAAGGTAAAGTAACAAAGTTTTAAAATACAAGAAAAATAAATACTATCAACAGGAAACATCTGCTTATTACAAGTGTCCAAAAATAAAGATCTGCTTACCAAAGTTTGATGCGATATTGTATCTCAGATGTTCTAGAATAACTCAATAGCATTTTTGAGTTATTAACTCTGTGATTGGTGCTTCGAGAAAGATGTTACTCATCCGTGTACAAACAGAGATACTGGGGCCAGTGTGGCCATGATAACTAGCTTATAAGTACTATTAAACTATCAATCTGTTTTACTGTTAATTTGTATTGTGTGCTGTGCCACACAATTTCCTGCTAACATTTTTGTAAAAAAGTGATCATTTATCCAATTATTTTTACTGACTTTTTGTATCATGGACCTACTGGTAATTCAGAGACATAAAGATGCATACATAATTTGTGAACACTGATTTAAGTGGAAAAAACTTGTAATACATCCCTGAAAAAAATCTGCACCACCAAAATGCGTTAGTCTTGACTAGCTAAAAATCAGCACATAATCTGCTGTGATTTGAGAGACAAATGGTGCTCACTGACCAGATTCCCATACAGGTTTAAAGAAACCATCAAGCATAAAATCCCAAACATTTGTTCTATAACATATTGCCTCATACCTTCAAAGTACAAAGTCAAAAACAACTCAAATAATGAAATGAAAAAGTACTATAAAACTGGATTGGTTTCTTTAATTATTTTGTCATCCTTTTCTTTTTTTAATAAAAGGTTTGTCAATAAATCTGTTGGCAACCTTGTGCATTTGTCTTTGCATTGAAAGGGAAAAGTTCTTTGTCCCTGATATACAGTCAGTATCACGCAAATGCATGTCTCATGTTCCTGTCCTGCTCAAACACTGAGGTTTCAGTGTTTGACAGTGGAGGACAGATAGGATATCAGGACCTTTGACTTCTACAGAGCACCATGGTGGAGTTTCTTTATTCTTTCTGTAGTTTTATGATGCATTACTCTTTTCTTTTTAACGAATAGTGGTTCCTTGCTTGTACACCACCTTGGATTAAGCTTCTGCTGAATGCATGAAGTCATGCTAATAGCAGTGCCGTGTAAACGATTCAGTAGGAGAATCGTACTTATCTGCACTTCAGTATTGTAGCACATTATAAAACAGTATGCAATAATAAAGTATTGACTGTAAATTATAATTTTAATTTTAATTATTAAATGGATGCCACCTTATTGGTACAATAAAGCCCTCTCTACACCTACCCTAACCCTACCCGATACTTTATTTTCAACTTTTTGATTATTTCCTTCATTTTTATTGAAAATAAATGCCTTTACGATGTGATACGAGATTTGAAAAGAGAGAAAAAAAAAGTTCGGCAAAAGGCAGGATCGAACCCGGGTCGATTGCGTCAAAAAGCCAAGGCTTATCCATCTGCACCACTGGCGCTGATGTTTTATAGTCACTTTTAACTAAATGTAAATATACACTCCGTATTTTTTATTCCATAGTAAGGGCAATTCATACAATGCATTTAAACTGAGCTACTTTAATACCATCTCAGAACTTTCTACCACAACTCTGCTGTTCTTCGGCTGGTTCTTCCTGTATACGTTGATTGACAGATGTCTCGTCCAGTCAGCGGTGAGTAATCCCAAACCAATGGCGCTGTCTCAAACTATACCTATCTCTTCCGGTTTGTCTGTTTTGTCCTTGTGTTTTCTGACTTGTTCATTTGTTTTCGGATTTGTCATTGTGTTTTCAGACTTGTTATAATGTTTTCTGAATTGTTGTTGTGCTTTCTGAATTGTTATTTAGTTTTTTAGACTTGTGATTTGTTTTGCACTTCTCGGTCACCGTATCTTTGACATTACTTTGGCTCTCACCTTGTAAAAAAAAAAAAGACATGTTGGGACGCACCTTTCACCTCTCATGAACGCACTATGTGCTTGGCAGACTTCACAAAACTTTTGTATATGACTTTTGTACATATACTTTTGTATATGACAATTTTGATGCTCCTTTTAAAAGTGCAAACTGAAATTTTTCAAAATATTGTCTGTAATAATGTATTTTTCGAAGGTTGACCTGAATTGGCCGCGCTTTGGTAGATGCGAATTATTTCAAGTTGTTGTTCACTACAGTTACCTGTTGTTTTCGTCTTTATATTTATTCAGTTTATATCTCTTATCTTCTTATTTTTATTCACTTTATTTCTCAGTTTTTTCACTGATCAATTTAATTAACTGAAGTGCGGTTTTATTGAAACTTGGAAAAAAGAGCCGTGCGTGACAGCAGCAGGTTTTATATATATGAGAAATTGTGTGTGTGTGTGTGTGTGTGTGTGTATATATATATATAGGAAGAATGTGTGTCATATGCTCATATGTAACTAGTGAAATGTTGCTCGTGATGAGATAAAGGTAACCTGATTGGTTATAAGTAAGAGAAATAAGTGGTGAAAAAATTTAAAAACCAAGCAGTGTAAATAATTAATAGACTTCCTCCTGTCCGTTAATTAAAAACCACCATTTTTCTTTTTGTATTAAAATCAAGTGCGAAAAAACTACAAAGTATGCACTTCATCTCGGCGGTCTCTTAAAAAAGCGTCGAAAAGCCTTCTAGAGACGTCAAACAAACAGACCTTTGGCCGTCCCGGTGTTTTACTCCAATGAATACATACTGGTAAACAAAATTGGTCTAAAATAAAGTCTGCTAAATGTGCGCAGTTCGATTCTTTCTCACACCAGTCGAATCAATTATTACACAAACCATTATCCATATGCGTGTTAGACTCACCCGATACGAAGTGTCCATCTTTATCATAGCCTATACTTATTTGCAAATATGATACCCACTATCAACTATTTGGACTATTTGACTACAGCGAAAAACGAGTTTTTAACTGCACAAAATTAACATTAACAACTGTCCATCCAAAAGTGCAACAAGTGTGACAAAAACACAGACATGCCTATGACAATTAATGTAATCATTTATTAAGGACACACTGTGCATATTGTTTGGGTGTACAGTCATTTATCTCTGTATTTAGTTATTATTACAAACGACCCCCCCCTCCCCCCCCCACACACACACTTAGCCTAGGCCTATATCATGTTCAATCAACTAGCTTAGAAAGACGAGGTAGAAATATCATGGTTGGAACTAGACTATTAACCAATTTTCGAAATTTGAATATTCTGAGAAATATAACAGCTGACTAAATAATAAATCATGATTAGTGTAACATTTCGTTTTCATAGTGCTTAGCCATTTAAACATTTCGGACATCTTTTATTCTTCTTTTTTTTTCTAAGTAAAATATGTGATAGTAA
This sequence comes from Sinocyclocheilus grahami, assembly GCF_001515645.1. Classification (NCBI taxonomy): domain Eukaryota; kingdom Metazoa; phylum Chordata; class Actinopteri; order Cypriniformes; family Cyprinidae; genus Sinocyclocheilus; species Sinocyclocheilus grahami. Next base: position 385,085 of record NW_015505420.1, on the reverse strand, counting down.
TTCTCGCTGATCTGTGTGCATAACAATAAACGCGTTGCATTATTAACTGTAATACAGCCAGACTTTCAATATGCAAGACGAGCTATGCTTTCAAGAAAATCACTTAACCGGCTTATGAACTGATACCTTTTCTTGAATTCAGAGAGGAAAAATCAACAGGTAAGGTAAATAAATAGATTTATAAATACTCGTTACATTAATGAATATTATAAATTCGTATCAGAGGAATCAACAGTTACAATTAGCAACAATATTTTTGCTTGCTACACAAATATTTTTCTTCTTCTGCAAATCTGCCAGAGTCCCTAAAAGGCTATGAAATCCAGCTGTTGTCATGGTCTTACGACTACTTGAATTGGAATCATTCTATCAACCAGGAATTATAAGTCGAATTTGTGTGACTTTCCTAAAACAGATAAGCCTATGCTAATTCTATAATTTCGTAGATTAACAAATTCGAATAAATTTTTTTTACTTCATATTTATAATGTTAAAAATGATCAAAACACGATAACCTAAAATTCTCGTCACTCATTTTATCCCGTCTTACCTTATGGTTTTGGTAAGATGTGACTGCAATGAAAGCCGTTTCTGGGAACACATGAGTGCAGAAAGCGGTGTTTTTGGATCCAAATCCGTTATTTTCATCTGCCTTTACGATGTGGATCCTCGGTTGATATTTATGCATGGAATTCAGGATAATCTGAAGAGAAAATAGAGCGCAAACATGACCGACCTGGTAAAGCAAACATCTCGCATCCGCGTGCGCATTATTCAGCTGATCTTTTCGATTACAGACAGTAGGCTAATATAGCCTACTATATTAATAGTAATACATTTTATATAAATATGACCTCCTCCGTACCGCTTTGAGATCAATAATTAGCGCTATTGCGGTCCGTCTGTCCGCACTTAAACTTGAGACCTGCTTTCCGTGGACAAGCCTAATTGTAGTCTCGGATTTCTAGAGACACTTTGCTAAGCAATGTCCCCTTTTTTCTCCTTTTGCATGTTTTTAATACATGCAAAATGGTTTTGTCCATTTCTAAAACCTCCTGCCAAATGCTATTTACTGTTCAAACGAGACTCAAACGCTACATCTGTCTACCAAACAGAAGTTTTACAGGAGTGCTGAAAAATGTCCATCTGTAGTAGCTGTTTTGCAGTGGTCACTTGTCTTGAGTATGGATTTTAAGAAGAATATTATTCAAATTACTTTTGTCCAAGTTCTTGTCAGCTTTGTGGGTTGTTTCTATCCTCCAAGTCAAATGTGTGTGTAATGTTGGCTACTCTAAGTGGATTTTGTCTAAACTTTGCATTCTGGATGAGCATGCCAAGTTTACACACACACATGCATTCCTATTTTCCATTTCCATGCTTTTCCCCTCGCATGCATTCTCCAAACAACTGCAGTGTTTCTCCTTTGATCAGTGGCATCGGTCCACTCCCTCCAAGCAGCTCTTGGCTCAACACAGCACTGAGACTTGGAAAGCAGGGCTCGCTGTGAACTTTTACCATTGCTCTCAGTGGAGAATATTGTGAGAATATTGCAATAACAAGATGAGTTATTGCTGAAGGTAAAATACAAAATGCATTGCTTTAATATCTGTGATGTCGAAATGAAATAATTCACAGTTTTCTGAATCATCAGGCATGCAGCCATGCACACTGTAGACCAACTTGGATTAAACAAGAATTGCAAACACACAGTTTTGGCGAAAAGCTGAGTGAGACATAAGAATATTTGGAGAACTGGACATGAGAAAAGTTTTTTTGTGGGACCACCCACTGGGAGTGCAGCATTTGTCTGTTCTGGGGGTTCCCTGTTGTCCCATTTCTCCATTTGCCCCTACGCTGTATGATAGTTTTTAATGATAGTGAGCGATCACTGAGGGCCATGAATGTTGCCCCACTCTTTCATGTTGCCAACATCACAGGGACTCTGAAACACTGCAAATTAACAGCCTTTGTATACCTCTGTCCATCACTCATCACACTCTGTCATTAAATATAAACAGTTTGAAGCACAGTTATCCAAACTCCACCATTTTGATATTTCTGGACGGCTGCAAGAGGCAAAGAATGTGTAGGCCTATGAATGCTTGATGAATGGTAAATGATCAAAGCCAAAACTGTAGTTTGCTTCCATCTAAAAACATCTTTAATTTGGAAAATTCAAACTGTGTTCTCATCCTCGCAAGTTAACTATTGCTTTTACTGTGTGCATGCTTTGTAAGTTATCCACATGGGAATTATTCTAAGTTTCTTTCAGACATTTTTATCTCATCACTGGAGTCTAATTAAGACAGAGTTCTGAACTATTGGTTTGTTTCATGTATTGCCTAACATGTTCCAGCTTATTGCATGTTCAGCCCTGTTTCTGAGACTAGTAATTATAAATAGGTCTGAAATTATTTCAACCACCTGGAACAACAAACCGATAGATTGTTATTTTGGTTGAGAAGCCGTACTTCATTTATAAATCCCAGGGCACTCTTTCAGCACAAAAGGGGGCATGCCAAGAACCACTGCAACCAATCAAAAATGCATTCTGGACAGAAATTTACAACTCGGCTCACATTCCAGCTGGGCTCCGATTTCATTCTACCAGCTGAGGTTTGGCAGGAAAACAAGCCTGATCGACTTCAACCTTGTGATCCGAACTAAACAGCAAACTGCTTGCAGTCACAGATATGCATATGAGACATCTAAGCACCATCTGTTCAGATACAGACACAATGCTTCTTTTCCTAATCTCACTCTTAAGGTGATCTGGCTTGTCCAGAAATCTGAGAAATGTTGAACCTCATGCTTTATTAAAACTTTGAGCTGAGCAACTTTTGAATTGAAACTGCTGAGCTCGGGCTGGTCTTTCTTTCACCAACAGCAAAAAACTCCTCTATATTAGTTTACTGTGCATTATGCTGAAAGTGGATGCTACACATATTAAAATCTCTGGTTCCTGAAGAATTAAATTTCTTTAAACCCAGTTTATAGAGAGTAAATTTATAATCTGAATTTAGTGTTTCCACATCTGAGGCTGTCTGCCCGTGTTTCTGTTGTCACAATTATCATTACCGGATTTAAGATGTGTTTTGGTTATTACACTATTCTGGTTTTTGTCAGTAGCACCTCTTCAGGGGTGGATTTCCTGATCTAGATCCTTGGATACAATTCATCCACAACACTACCTGATCAGATCGACATGTGTGTCTCTTTAAAATCTCAAATCCTCTTTCTCTGCTGTCATTTCAGTTTTTTTTGTGTGCTGATTTCAAATAGCTACAATCCAAAATGTGATAATTTTGTAAGTAATATATTTGTTTATTCAAGCAAAAAGTTTCAAAGCAAATCCATGAATCAGTTATTCACTCACATGTCCAAAGGGATCAAGGTGGTTGTTTGTTAATTTAAGCTTCTGGAAAGACACCAGTTGCCGCATCCAGTGCGCTCCAGTGGCTGGAGAATCTGGATGGACGTACAGCCTTCCCGGCATCGCAGGTTCTGCTTTCCCTGTCACAGACCTGATTCGTAGTGCAAAAAACAGCATTTTAAACACAATTTTGTCTTTATTTATACATACATTTGCTTCACTGTAAATACACATTGACTTCCCTCAACACTGTAGTCTATAATACATTAAATATTTTATATTACTTTTATCTTACTTAGTTATCTGTCATGTGATCATTGATATTACTCTCTGCTGTATTAGGGAAGTCACTGTGACAGATTTGAGATTCTGTTTATTTGTCCATGCATTAATTATTACAAGGATCATTTCATTAAAACTAAAAGATGTTTTGTTCCCTCAACATGTTTCCTTTATTGCAATTGAAATGCGATCCAGCCTACTACCTCCCATTATCATGCATCACTGTACATATCATGTATTGTACATAATGTCTTTCAAAGTCCGGTTTATTTGGTTAATGGCTAAGATGATGGTTGATCAAGAGGGCCATTAGTTCCATGAGCTTGCACTGAATGGGTAATTATCAGGGATATTGGCTTGTGGACATCCTCCCTCAATAACCTCAACAATTTAAAACCACTGACCCTAAAAAGGAATATAAAACAAGTAGCAGTTCTGTGCAGCAGATGGAATTGTCTGTACAGCAATGCAAAGGTTATTTTTTCTCATCCTTAATGTATGCATTTTAAAGTTTAAATAGTTTCAACTGAAATGTAAAAACTAATTTGTGTTACCATTAAGGAATATTTTAATGGCCACACTGCCTTCTTTAATTAGGCTGTGTCCCTCAGCACTGCACCTATAATCTTTAAGGATTAATAATGAGAATGAACGAGCCTAATTTATTTATTTGACTAATATGTGTTGCACCAGCTTGATATTCTGACAGGTCTTGTCAGGAACATTTGAGAAGGTTCTCTTTAGTACTAGAAGTTGGCTAAGATGGACAATTGAAAACTTCAAACTTTTGAAGTCTTTGAAAATCTTCCAGAAGCCATCTACTTCAGTGAAAAAAGAAGTAATGTCAGAAATAAAATGAGCAAATAAATAACCTGCATCAGTAACTTTGACTCTTCATAAAACAATTGACTCACGAACCATTTGTTATCGGCGAATTTATAGCGGTGGTCGTCCGCTGGCACAACATCCATCAGCAGAATGTATTTGGTTTTTGGGTTCAACACGGTGACCTTCACTTTGAAGCTTGGGAACATCCGCCTGTGGATAAAAATGGGAAAAATATTGCAGCACGGATTGCCTACAAGATGTGTTTAAGCTTTTATTTAATTATGATGACATAGGCTACTACTACTACTACTACTACTAGACTTTTATTTGTCAACTTCAGTGTAGATTTGTTACAGGAGAAAACATATTATATTCATTTAAAATACATATAGCCTAAATCGATCATTTTAAACCAGCGTATAATATTTATTCTGAAGTGCTCATGGAGACGATTTTTTGACACTCCACAAAATCAGTTATGTTGAACGGTCGAGTTGCCTGTTCAGGTTTGTGGCGATTTTGTCAAGAGTTTTTACTCCAGACTATAAGGTAGAGAATACGTTTTTTCACTAAACCGACGAGGAAACGATATTAGTACAAAAGCCACCTTGTCCCGCTGTGTTCAGAGAGAAAATCAGTTTTTGAAAGCCGCCGCGATGTGACTGAATAATAAATGACAATAACTGCAAGACAATTTGCTATCAGGCATACGGACTCATTTAGGCATTTATAACGTTAAACATCAAAATAATTTCCAGCGATGATCTCGGTATTTCTCGATCTTTTTATCCTCTCACACTGAGCCTAATGTCAAGCAACAGCAAAGTCGCAGTGAGGAGTTCATGCCCACTGATTTCATTTTTTAACCCGCATCTGATTGTTAATGAAAGAGGACTACACGCTTGCTGAAATACTAACTTCAGTGTTCAATATATTTTAACACTTCTCCGCTAAAAGAGAATAATAACAATGCCGCAGATATAAACCACCAGACTGCTGCTATCTTATAAACAATTAGTAACCTTAAAACAGACTAGCAAATCCCGTTAATTGTACATTTCAGAGACAATGCTGTTAGTATGCGATGATAATATTGTAAACAAATGTTCTTAAAGTTTTAAAGTGAGATCTACGTTTGGTGCATAACTGTAACAATATTGGAAAAATCTGCATCGAGAATCCAAATGATGAATATTTCCAGCTTCAGTAATAATACGCATAAAAACTCTTAAATCATGGGGTCAAACTAATGCTTACTGATTTACTGGAATTAGCTCACTGCTAACAATGCAAAATGTTGTAATCTCAAACTTTCAAAATACATTCTTAATAATAAAAAAACAAATACAAAGTAGTATAAATAATACTTATATAATACAAAGTTAAAATGTTGAAATACATCTAAACAAATCACTATTAGAGCTGTGTAGAAACCTGACTTTTATGCTAATCTATATAGCACCAAGCAAACCACATTGTGCCGTTAAAAATCAAAATGGAAAAAGTATATTAAAATCTATATATGTCCATTGCAGTAGGAAGAATATATAAAATAATGGACTCATTTATAATGAATATTGTTCAATTAGTATTATTATTATTAATAATAATAATAATAGGCGAATTATATTCATTATAAATGAGTCCATTATTTACGAATGCAGATGCACTGCAGCTTTTCAAACATTAATAAAGACGGTGCCGCTACTCAAAATGGCTTTCAAATTCATGTGGAGGAGAGAGAGAGAAAAAGAGTTGTTCATCTTTAAGTATAGAAAGAATGCTGGCCTAGAGTAAATCACTGTAAACGCAGAATTCGTTTTTATTAATAAAATGGAAGATTAAGATAGTATAACTTTATGTTAGTAGGACTAAGCTACATAAGCATGTTAGTTGCACTTCATTTGAATTCTTGAGTAGCCTAAGCTATGACTCAAACACACAATTGGATTGCTTTAATTTAACGCAACTTTTATGCTAATCTATATAGCACCAAGCAAACCACATTGTGCCGTTAAAAATCAAAATGGAAAAAGTATATTAAAATCTATATATGTCCATTGCAGTAGGAAGAATATATAAAATAATGGACTCATTTATAATGAATATTGTTCAATTAGTATTATTAGTATTATTAATAATAATAATAGGCGAATTAGTATTATAACGATTGTAATGATAAATTCGCAATTGTGCTTTGTGTGCATTTTTTATTTTTATATAGCCTAGGTTATCCGAAAACTACATATGCAATGCATTTTCGAAACATTTGTAAACATTTGTGTCTTACCTCCCTGCTTTGGTGATGATCATTTCAGTTCCCACTTCATGAAACTTTGTCCACAACTCTCGCTCGTGTAAGTAAACTTTTATCCCTTCCATTCCCTTTTAAAAAGACAGATGCAGACATGGAGAATGAACGTAACGAATGCAGATGCCCTGCAGCTTTTCAAACATTAATAAAGACGGTGCCGCTACTCAAAATGGCTTTCAAATTAATGTGGAGGAGAGAGAGAGAAAAAGAGTTGTTCATCTTTAAGTATAGAAAGAATGCTGGCCTAGAGTAAATCACTGTAAACGCAGAATTCGTTTTTATTAATAAAATGGAAGATTAAGATAGTATAACTTTATGTTAGTAGGACTAAGCTACATAAGCATGTTAGTTGCACTTCATTTGAATTCTTGAGTAGCCTAAGCTATGACTCAAACACACAATTGGATTGCTTTAATTTAACGCATTTTTGTAGAATCATCATGGAATGACAGCAAAGAAAGATGTGTATTTCTTTTTACAGAAATACGTGAACTAGTTACATCTATACGGAGCCAGATTTTCATAAGTGCGTACACAAGTTCGATTACGAAATTACTTGTAGTTGCAATATTTAGTTAGATATTCGCATTTATGTATATTATATTCGTATTTATCTCATTCTGTCAATCCACATTTGAATGCTCTTCGATAGCACTTGTGTAGCCTCTGTAAGTTTTATGTTTTGCTTTGATTGCCCTCTGAACAACAGTACGTGATGAAATTACTGCACAGTTGTTACATTTGTTACATTTTTTTTGTCTAGGGGTTGGAGAAAAGGTGAAAAAAATTTTTTTTGGAGGTCATCACTCCTGTCCCAGCCAGCAATCACCACACGAATTTTAAATACAATTGTTTTTTTTATTGACTCTGGTTTAAGGGGGGGAAGCAAGAAACTTCAAGAAGGGACCAGGCCAAAACAACAAGCAAAAGAAGTCTAAATGTTGGGAGGATCAAACTAACTTACCTGAATTAAATAATAATAATAATAATAATAATAAAAACAAATATAAACAACATAACTCTTACCTCACTCCCTAACTAACTAAAAACAGGTGAAAACACGATTAGCAAAAGAAAATGGCGTCCATCTCTGTAAGGCTTCCACAATTAAATACGGGCAACAACAAAGGAATTTGAACAGTATATAGTTCAACAGAGTCAAATTATAAACAGGTTAGATTGGTTAACAAAAGAAGTACTTAGTAACACAAACTCGAGGCATAGGCTCTCACTACAGTCAACCAACACACATGCTCAACAATCACATGCTGGGGCAGGAGGAAAGACTCTCTCAATTTCCTGGCTTTCCACCTCAGCTTTATCCACCACTTATTCATTTTCTTAGGTCAGCGGCTGATCAACTATTGGCTCAGATCTGCCACTAGCGCATCTCTTACACGTTTACATAGCTGTCCAAATCTGGACATTCCACATACTTCTATTGTTTTTATATAGCTAACACAATTAGCCTACTATGTATATATATATATATATATATATATATATATATATATATATATATATATATATATATGTATCATATGTAAAATATAGA
>NW_015505420.1:368686-376665 GCF_001515645.1 Sinocyclocheilus grahami | reverse complement strand
CACACACACACACACACACACACAAGAATGGTTAGACAGTAGTTGTTACCTGTTGAATGTATGTTGTCTGTGATGACGGAGATTTGCTAACGGCTCCATTCTGCTTTTCTGATTTACTATCGTTTTGTAAATCTTTTGAATCGGTGTCACTGGGAGAGTTTTGGAGCCGAAAGGTGTCTTCGCTGTCCGCCATGTCAGAGGGGCCTGTGAACTACTGCGACCGCGAGGCCTAAATAACAGAAGAAGAAAAAAAATCAACATCACTTTTTCAGTTCAACAAACATTTCAGTTGTTTAGTTCCCTTCAGACTATTTTGCACCACTTTAATAAGTACGTCCTTGACTGTAATGCCATAAATTCTTACCCAACCCTAACTCTAACCCTTTTATGATAACTTTAATCAAAAAACGAAATATACTTCCAAACACATACGATATTATTCCAAATCGCTACAGTAATATCCGCTGGTTTCGAAACGTTATTTATTTATACACTTCGATATGGTCCTTTAAAAACAGTGCAGTGCAGTATTTATAATTTTGAAATGTTTGCTCACATAAATTATCCAGGTAAAGGCAACTTTCTTTGAACCCAAACACACGCATTACATATAAACATTAATATGCATAAAGATACACAACAAATATGCCTCAACATATAGATATTTTTCTAATTTTTCCTTCATGCTCCTATCCAAGACAGGAATAAAAACATCTCACGGGCCTCTATTAGAAGTTTCTTTGACTCAGGCACAAAACCCCAGTACAAGTGTTTGATAAATAATATTCCGCGATGTTACTACAATTACAGCTACAACTAGACCATTCTATGTGTTACAGATATCGCAGTTATAGTTTAAACATTTGTATGCCGATGGTTTATGCTGTAGGGAATGTCTGTAGTAGCGATGGCCTGTAGTGCAACAACTCTAAATGAATCAGACTCAAATGAACCCGAAGAAACTGACATTACCTTAAATTCCGATGCAAGACAGAGTTTTATAAATCCCTGAAACGGTACAATGCGCTCGTATCAGTTCAAATATTCTCGGTTTGATAGCGAACTCCCCTTTGAATTTCAAATATATTCCAACTGTGTAGCTCACGAGATTCTGCTCTGTGAACCCATGGGTTTCCTCTATGTCCTCGCTGAGGCAAGAATCTTCATCCAGCAAGCATCCACGTGAGTATATCGATTAAAAATGCGAATCTTTCTTCGTGTGGTAGCGATGGACTTGCACTAATGGCAGTTCACAAGCCTTCAGAGCACAGCAGCCCTTATTCTTCCCTTTACTAATAGGCTCTATCTAGTATTCCTCAAGAAAACAAGCACGATCACCTCCTCCCTCGCTCTCTTTATTTATCCGTCCCTCTCTCTGTCTGTTTCTCTAATGGTCAAACCTTGTGCGTTACGCTGGAAAACGGAAGCGCTGGGACGAACCACGTAGGTAGTATGGCTCGGCTGCGATGTGGACACGCACTGCCGTGACAATATCGGTCCACCCACAGTATAACTGCGCCCCGCATCACCCCCACCCACCCTCCATTCAGAAGCTCTGCATTCTTGAATGAGGAGACATTTTAAACGCACGTATAGGTATAATACAATAGGTGCGCATCTTGTCTTGTTGTACCTCAGATAGCACACATACGTCTGCAAGATGTCTGTTAAAGATCTGCTGCGTACAAACATCTGATAGACGTCTGCAAGATGTCAGTTTTACATACATTCTAAATCATAAACATCTTAAAGACATTTTCTAAACGTCCATTTGACATCTGATTGGAAACGTCCTATAGACCTAGGTCTATTGCAGATGAGCAAAACCTCTAAAAAACATGTCTTGCAGATGTAAATGCAGACGTCAAATAGACGTTTCCGTGCTGTACTTGTGCTATATTTGTGGACCATATGCAATGATGTGTTCATGTGTTTTATTGTAAGTCTACCGCTAGTTCTTATCGAGGTTTTTATTAAACAGTGTGTATGTAACAACAAAAATGTCTTAAATGAACAATAAAATGCAGAGAATATTGAATTTGTAGATATCCTACATGCATGAAAGCTTGGTCTCCATTAATTAACGATGGTGATAAAAAAAACACTAAGCCTGAGAGTAGAAAACAGACACATGACATGCAAAAACCAGCGGATTTCATTTGATAGGACGTTTATATAGATCTCCTGTAATAAAATCAAAACTTGGACTCCGCAGGCCACTAGACAAAGAGCTCTTCAAGTCACTTCTTATACCACGGAGTATAGCAAAGCGCCAAATCTAGTCAAGAAACTTCCCTGAACACAGGAACTAAATATAGCACATGATAACCCAGGGCTTCAAACGCTACATCGTGCGAACCGGTGTGTTAAAAATCACAGTTCCGCCAATAGATAATAATATGACCTGTAGCGGTCTGTAGCGATTCAAGATCCGTCATGAGCATTAAAATCGTCCAACAGATCATTTCAATGCAGATATTTGATTCATAATCTAGTAATGAGTGATAACGAAACATTAACAGCCCTCTGATATAATGAGCTGGTGTGGTGTATCACAATCATTGCATCACAAGTGTGATTTGTGGTATTGTTTGTTCTAAAGAATTCAGTTTATGGATAGGAATGCTTAAGAAACGGCTGATAAAAAAAATAAATAAAAATGCGTTAGACGTAGTACGTATCTGCACAATTGATCTTAACCCACACATATTGTTTTGTAATACTTTGCAGAAGGTCTTGGTATATGTTTCTCCTCGTGCAGCCAGTAATATATGCACAATTTGTGCGGTCATAATTAGTGCCTAGGAAGACAGTTAAAAATAGAAAAACATCATGCAGACTGAATTATGGAGATTACTGTCCAAAATCGCTAGAATGCTCTAGAAAGCATCTTCAAGCGTTTCAGTACATACAGAGGGCATAAATAAATGCGTATGATACACATGAGCTTGCCAGGAATTAAATGTTAACACTCTCCGCAAGTTCTTCTAAATTAGCCGTCTTGTGTGGATATTTGAGTAGATTAACAAGAAACTGAACTATTACTTATAAAACACTATAAGAACAGTTAAAATGTTATTTTTAAATTTACAAAAAAAATCTTAAAAGTAATATATCAAATTCAAAATATTAATTGTGTTGTCTAGAAGTTTCCCGCCCGCTTTTACACTTACTTAAAAAATCCTTATTTTCTTTAAAAAAATAAAAATAAAAATTAATTGTTCAGGATTTCCCAGTTGTTTTTGAGATCTGAACTTAATTTATTTGGAATCTCGTGTGGGAAAGGCAAGATTACATTACAAGTTATTTGCCAACTTGCCTAGCACAAAATATATTACCAATGTGAGAATGCAAATATAGACTTGACCACTTGCTACTTGTGGCATAAAATAACTTTTCTCTTGAGTTTTTAAAACTTTAAGGTTAGGGTTATTTGTTGAATTTTACCTTATCATTATTTTACTTTGGCTCGAGTAAAGCTACAAAATATGACGTCTTTTTGTGATTTTCTTTTTCACATCAAATGGTAACAGTGTACGAATGTAGTTTTTACTTTCGTAAAACGGCATATAGGAGCTATTCAAGATTGTGAATTACAGAAAAACACTATTATTATTATTATTTCATTATTATTATGTATTATTATTAGTAGTATTATTATTGACGAGATTATGCCTCCTTCGACGCTCTTAGTTAATCACGCTGAGGCCCTGCATTATACAGTTAAAAGTGCACGGTCTGCTTTATTTATGCATTATTTCTTGTGTGTGTATGCAATTCCTCGTAGTCATTGTTTAATTGGATGTTATTTGAGCACTTTCAAGTCGCTGGTTTATTTTTATCACGAAAAATATAAACATTTTGGTGCAATAAACTTGTCTAAAACGACTTATGAAACTTTTGTCAGTATCTTGGCTTTAATTTGATTGAACAATGCAGGCTAAATGCATGGAAGAGAGTGGTCGCCTTGCCCGTCTCATCCTCAAAGGTAAAAAGAACAGAGTTTCACCCACCTTAAATTCAGAAAATTCAGTACATGTTACACCCGTATTCTGCACATATAAATAAGATAATATGCTGATGTATTAATGATGGATATTTATATATCCCTCTTTAATATATAATGTGGTCTACGAGACTGTATTTTTTAATATTTTCATACATTTAACAATAATAAATAAGAAAGGAACAATTAAGTAAAGCCAGTAACCCCCAGTATACCGCCAGTATATATTTTTTAATTTTGTTTAGCACTACTTTATCTTGCCCAAGACAAGTAAAGTTTCCCGTGTTAATGTCAGTGTATTTTATTTTTATGCAATACATTAATCTACATTAACATATTCAATCTACATTACTTTAACAAAGCATCGCGATGGTTCATTAAACATTAGAAGAGCAATATGTGAAACGCATCTTTATATTATCTCACATATGTTTGCATTCACGTATTATTACACACATATAAATACACGGATATATAAATAAAATAATACTACAACAAAAACGTATTTAATACTACCACTAGTAGTAGTAGCAGTAGTAGCAGTAGTAGTAATAATTTATTGGAAAATCATAATAAATACTGAATAATAATAATAATAAAACTTTAATTTAGGCAATACACTTGGTTCCTCAATGGATTAATATATAAATTGATTAGCTGTGTGTGTGTGTGAGAATTGTTTCGTTAACTATCTTGAATGAGCACAGGGGCAGGATATGAAACAAATATGTGAATTTGTTTCCGTGCTGTACTTGTGCTATATTTGTGGACCATATGCAATGATGTGTTCATGTGTTTTATTGTAAGTCTACCGCTAGTTCTTATCGAGGTTTTTATTAAACAGTGTGTATGTAACAACAAAAATGTCTTAAATGAACAATAAAATGCAGAGAATATTGAATTTGTAGATATCCTACATGCATGAAAGCTTGGTCTCCATTAATTAACGATGGTGATAAAAAAAAAACACTAAGCCTGAGAGTAGAAAACAGGCACATGACATGCAAAAACCAGCGGATTTCATTTGATAGGACGTTTATATAGATCTCCTGTAATAAAATCAAAACTTGGACTCCGCAGGCCACTAGACAAAGAGCTCTTCAAGTCACTTCTTATACCACGGAGTATAGCAAAGCGCCAAATCTAGTCAAGAAACTTCCCTGAACACAGGAACTAAATATAGCACATGATAACCCAGGGCTTCAAACGCTACATCGTGCGAACCGGTGTGTTAAAAATCACAGTTCCGCCAATAGATAATAATATGACCTGTAGCGGTCTGTAGCGATTCAAGATCCGTCATGAGCATTAAAATCGTCCAACAGATCATTTCAATGCAGATATTTGATTCATAATCTAGTAATGAGTGATAACGAAACATTAACAGCCCTCTGATATAATGAGCTGGTGTGGTGTATCACAATCATTGCATCACAAGTGTGATTTGTGGTATTGTTTGTTCTAAAGAATTCAGTTTATGGATAGGAATGCTTAAGAAACGGCTGATAAAAAAAATAAATAAAAATGCGTTAGACGTAGTACGTATCTGCACAATTGATCTTAACCCACACATATTGTTTTGTAATACTTTGCAGAAGGTCTTGGTATATGTTTCTCCTCGTGCAGCCAGTAATATATGCACAATTTGTGCGGTCATAATTAGTGCCTAGGAAGACAGTTAAAAATAGAAAAACATCATGCAGACTGAATTATGGAGATTACTGTCCAAAATCGCTAGAATGCTCTAGAAAGCATCTTCAAGCGTTTCAGTACATACAGAGGGCATAAATAAATGCGTATGATACACATGAGCTTGCCAGGAATTAAATGTTAACACTCTCCGCAAGTTCTTCTAAATTAGCCGTCTTGTGTGGATATTTGAGTAGATTAACAAGAAACTGAACTATTACTTATAAAACACTATAAGAACAGTTAAAATGTTATTTTTAAATTTACAAAAAAAATCTTAAAAGTAATATATCAAATTCAAAATATTAATTGTGTTGTCTAGAAGTTTCCCGCCCGCTTTTACACTTACTTAAAAAATCCTTATTTTCTTAAAAAAAAAAAAAATTAATTGTTCAGGATTTTTCCAGTTGTTTTTGAGATCTGAACTTAATTTATTTGGAATCTCGTGTGGGAAAGGCAAGATTACATTACAAGTTATTTGCCAACTTGCCTAGCACAAAATATATTGCCAATGTGAGAATGCAAATATAGACTTGACCACTTGCTACTTGTGGCATAAAATAACTTTTCTCTTGAGTTTTTAAAACTTTAAGGTTAGGGTTATTTGTTGAATTTTACCTTATCATTATTTTACTTTGGCTCGAGTAAAGCTACAAAATATGACGTCTTTTTGTGATTTTCTTTTTCACATCAAATGGTAACAGTGTACGAATGTAGTTTTTACTTTCGTAAAACGGCATATAGGAGCTATTCAAGATTGTGAATTACAGAAAAACACTATTATTATTATTATTTCATTATTATTATGTATTATTATTAGTATTATTATTATTGACGAGATTATGCTTCCTTCGATGCTCTTAGTTAATCACGCTGAGGCCCTGCATTATACAGTTAAAAGTGCACGGTCTGCTTTATTTATGCATTATTTCTTGTGTGTGTGTGCAATTCCTCGTAGTCGTTGTTTAATTGGATGTTATTTGAGCACTTTCAAGTCGCCGGTTTATTTTTATCACGAAAAATATAAACATTTTGGTGCAATAAACTTGTCTAAAACGACTTATGAAACTTTTGTCAGTATCTTGGCTTTAATTTGATTGAACAATGCAGGCTAAATGCATGGAAGAGAGTGGTCGCCTTGCCCGTCTCATCCTCAAAGGTAAAAAGAACAGAGTTTCACCCACCTTAAATTCAGAAAATTCAGTACATGTTACACCCGTATTCTGCACATATAAATAAGATAATATGCTGATGTATTAATGATGGATATTTATATATCCCTCTTTAATATATAATGTGGTCTACGAGACTGTATTTTTTAATATTTTCATACATTTAACAATAATAAATAAGAAAGGAACAATTAAGTAAAGCCAGTAACCCCCAGTATACCGCCAGTATATTTTTTAAATTTTTTAAAATCTTGCCCAAGACAAGTAAAGTTTCCCGTGTTAATGTCAGTGTATTATATTTTTATGCAATACATTAATCTACATTAACATATTCAATCTACATTACTTTAACAAAGCATCGCGATGGTTCATTAAACATTAGAAGAGCAATATGTGAAACGCATCTTTATATTATCTCACATATGTTTGCATTCACGTATTATTACACACATATAAATACACGGATATATAAATAAAATAATACTACAACAAAAACGTATTTAATACTACCACTAGTAGTAGTAGCAGTAGTAGCAGTAGTAGTAATAATTTATTGGAAAATCATAATAAATACTGAATAATAATAATAATAAAACTTTAATTTAGGCAATACACTTGGTTCCTCAATGGATTAATATATAAATTGATTAGCTGTGTGTGTGTGTGAGAATTGTTTCGTTAACTATCTTGAATGAGCACAGGGGCAGGATATGAAACAAATATGTGAATTTTTGTAATATCATAAATATTATACCATTAATATCATATAGCCTAATGCATGGCCCTCAAGCTAATTTTCACATGTACGAAATGAAATGAAAACAAAGGCAGTATGTTAACAGTATAACCGTTTGTCCTGTTGGCACAGGTTCGGTATTGCTATCGTTCTGAACCCGTTTGACTCTCTCCTGAATGAATGGATTACAGTAGTCATCAGGAATGGAGGCTACATCAACGGTTTTTGAAAGTTGTATTTTATCAGTTACATGTTATTTGCTATAAAAGCTGACTATATTGGAGAAAAGCCACCTGGAGAAGCATTTACTTTTAAAATTCCATTGAAATTATTTTGCTGAATGTTCAAACTAAAGATATATATATATATATTTAAT
>NW_015505420.1:365214-368647 GCF_001515645.1 Sinocyclocheilus grahami | reverse complement strand
TATATATATATATTTTTAATATATATATATATATATATATATATATATATATATATATATATAATATCTTCCCACAGATATGTTTAGAATGTTTTGTTAAGAAGTTTAAGGTGTGATAAGAAAACAGAAATAGTTATCCTTTTCCATACCTAGCCTTAGACAGCTATTTATTCATTTATTTCTTATGTAACAGTTTGGTTGATTACTGTCAGACACGTTTGCTCGTTGTAATATGCTGCCCTCTGTTGGCTGTTGTGGCTTTTCACATTATTTGGCCTGAACGTGGAAACTCGCTCAAGTCCGATTTCACAAGCCCAACCAAAACAACGGAAGACAAGACAAAGACATAACCAAAACAATGTTCTTGAGAAAGATGCATGCAGTTTTATTTTGTAATCACTAGATACATAGTAGGGGAGAGCGGGGCACAATGTAACAATTTTTGACTTTCTCAGTTTGTGTAAATCCACATGGGGTTCATAGTAGAATTTTTTTTTATCCACAGTAATTTTACACTTGTCTAGTACAAATAGGTTTGTTTCATAATTACAGTGTATAAATTTTTCTTATTTGCCCTAAAAAAATGCAAGTGATATGTGGCACCATGCTCCGTAGGTGGGGTTAGGCATGGGCCGGTATGAGATTTTGACAGTATGATAATCTTAAGCAAAAATATCACGGTTTCACGATATCACGGTATTGTCGTTACAGCTCTAAAATGTGTTATTTTTAAATGACTGGGTAAAAAAAAAAAAAAAAATTGAGGCAGTAATTAAAGCAAAAGGAGCCCCTACCAAGTATTGAGTACATGTAGAGTAAATGAACATGCTTTCCAGAAGGTCAACAATTCACTAAAAATGTTTTTTTATTGGTCTTATGAAGTATTCTAATTTGTTGAGATAGTGAATTGGTGGGTTTTTGTTAAATGTGAGCCAGAATCATCACAATTAAAAGAGCCAAAGACTTAAACTACTTCAGTCTGTGTGCATTGAATCTATTTAATACACGAGTTTCACAATTTGAGTTGAATTACTGAAAAAAATGAATTTTTCCATGACATTCTAATTTATTGAGATGCACCTGAGATGCACCTATATCCAATAAATTGAGATTTATTGGATATATATACCAGTCAAAAGTTTTTGAACAGTAAGATTTTTTTATGTTTTTTTAAAGAATTCTCTTCTGCTCACCAAGCCTGCATTTATTTGATTCAAAATACAGCAAAAGCAGTAATATAGTGAACTATTTTTACTATTTAAAATAACTGTTTCTATTTGAATATATTTTAAAATGTAATTTATTCCTGCGATTTCAAAGCTGTATTTTCAGCATCATTACTCCAGTCACATGATCCTTCAGAACTCATTCAAATATTCTGATTTGCTGATCAAAAAACATGTATTATTATTATTATGTTGAAAACAGCTGAGTAGAATTTGTCAGGTTTCTTTGATTAACAGAAAGTTCAGAAGAACAGCATTTATCTGAAATATAATTTTTTTTGTAACATTATAAATGTCTTTATCGTCACTTTTGATCACATTAAAGCATCCTTGCTAAATAAAAGTGTTAATAATATAAAAACAAAAAAATTATATAAAAATACTGACTCCAAGCTTTTGAATGTTATATGTATAATGTTACAAAAGCTTTTTATTTCATATGAATGCTGATCTTTGGATCTTTCTATTGGATCTTTCTTACTGTTCAAAAAATGTTGACTGGTAGTGTATGCATCCCACTCATATCACATCTTGTTTTGGATAAGAATAAAACGTCAGGTCCGACAATATCCTGTCTTTTTTTATTTAAATCTAGCTTTATTCGCATTGGCCCATGGAAACCTCTATGAACACACTTGACTTGGCTAAAAAAATCGCGTGGGACGAATTTACGTTGTATTAAAAAGTTTTTACGCATTCTACACTCACGGCGCGCAGCCGCGCACACACATTAGGATAGGTTAGATTCCTGCCTCCGTTGCGAGTCCCTATCAAGCACTTTAACAATTCAACTACTCTCTTCTTCTCCTCCTGCCTTGCACTTTGGCCAGCATCACTCACCGCAGAGCAAGCCTGTTCTTGATAAATCTCCTGTGAAAACGTGGGAAAAGCCGACGAGGAAGAAGTTGAGGTGATGCGATCTTTATATAGGCGGAGCAAAATACTTCATCGCTCCGTCTATAGCGCATTGTGATGGGATGTTTACGCTGTCAATACAGGAGACAAACCAATGGGCCACTGGCAAAATTTGATAAAGGGCTTCTTATTCACCAGCTATCTTTGCACAATTTTAAGAGATTATCATTTCTGTCAAGGGATCTAAAGTGCTGATTTATGGGCATTTTCAAGGGTGTGTCAAATATGGAGATTAATAATACACAGTGTAAAACAGTTAGCAGAGATTTGGTGAGTTTGTTTACCGATTTATTTTTATGGCCTATGAAATTGGCACATGGGAGAACAGAGGAAATCGACCATCTTTCTGCCAAACTGGAGTCTGCAATTCTCTGTCATTTTTAAGGATGCATTTATGGCATAAGGGGCTAATACTCAGTACACTGTACTCACAATACAATACAATCACATTACAAAGTTTTACTGTTTTACTGTTTACATTTGCATGGATTCATTACTATAACAATATCCCCAGCAATTCATTGAATAATGTAATTTAATGGTCCTATATTACTACACCTGTGCATTTCTTATGTTTGTAAGTAGAGGTCAGTTATTTGTAATCTCACAAAACCAGTGCTCTAACATTCAAAACCACATTTTCCAATTTACCAAGTACAGACTTGGACAGTATTTCTGCTGGTAAAACGAGGAAGGATCATCTGACAGGTATTTAGCTTATGCTGATATCACATAATAATTCCTATAAATACTTGTGTTAGTCTAATGAACAATGTGTGAAACCTCAGATACTGTGATATTGAATACACCCATTGTGACAGATAATTGACTATTGATAATTGATAAATAATTCACTGAACAAACAAAACTCAAAGTAATGATCATGTAGCTCTATTCTTGAGCTCTATAAGCTCATGCACTATTTTCCATTCTTCATAAAACAACTACTGCCATTTTAGCTACAGTTGCCCCTGATTAATTGTAATATGTCTTTAAAAATAATATCTGCATAAATAAGTATAAATAAGATGCATAAATAATCTGTGTAATGGATATAGTCAGTGGCTTGCTGGTGAAAAAGTAGCTGCTCCAGCCCAGTGTTATAGACCTATTCTATCATCTGTCTGCAGACTTGTTTTAAAGGCAATTTTGACCAAGACCTTTTGTATTCTCAAATTTAATGTACAGAGCCTTTGCAGTAATCCAAATGCATTCATATTGTTTTATGGCTTTTGTCTCATAAGACTAACTAAAATTTATGCAGTGGTGTATCTGCTCTATAGTGAATCTTG
>NW_015505420.1:358924-365204 GCF_001515645.1 Sinocyclocheilus grahami | reverse complement strand
TGTACTCACAATACAATACAATCACATTACAAAGTTTTACTGTTTACATTTGCATGGATTCATTACTATAACAATATCCCCAGCAATTCATTGAATAATGTAATTTAATGGTCCTATATTACTACACCTGTGCATTTCTTATGTTTGTAAGTAGAGGTCAGTTATTTGTAATCTCACAAAACCAGTGCTCTAACATTCAAAAGCACATTTTCCAATTTACCAAGTACAGACTTGGACAGTATTTCTGCTGGTAAAACGAGGAAGGATCATCTGACAGGTATTTAGCTTATGCTGATATCACATAATAATTCCTATAAATACTTTTGTTAGTCTAATGAACAATGTGTGAAACCTCAGATACTGTGATATTGAATACACCCATTGTGACAGATAATTGACTATTGATAATTGATAAATAATTCACTGAACAAACAAAACTCAAAGTAATGATCATGTAGCTCTATTCTTGAGCTCTATAAGCTCATGCACGATTTTCCATTCTTCATAAAACAACTACTGCCATTTTAGCTACAGTTGCCCCTGATTAATTGTAATATGTCTTTAAAAATAATATCTGCATAAATAAGTATAAATAAGATGCATAAATAATCTGTGTAATGGATATAGTCTGTGGCTTGCTGGTGAAAAAGTAGCTGCTCCAGCCCAGTGTTATAGACCTATTCTATCATCTGTCTGCAGACTTGTTTTAAAGGCAATTTTGACCAAGACCTTTTGTATTCTCAAATTTAATGTGCAGAGCCTTTGCAGTAATCCAAATGCATTCATATTGTTTTATGGCTTTTGTCTCATAAGACAAACTAAAATTTATGCAGTGGTGTATCTGCTCTATAGTGAATCTTGTGTCACATCTGTCATCATTTGGCTTCATTGGCAGATGGCATCAGGTTCAAGGTTGGGCACTTGTCAGTGGGAGAGGCTGGGAGATCAAACCAGCTAAAACCAGTGAACCATCCTAGACTGGTTTATGTTTTTTTCTAACATGGATATTCTTCTCTGCTGTTTTACTGCTGCTTTATCACAACCGACCCTGGTGTTCTATACTATGAAAAATCTAATAAGTTGTCTGTCCAAAAAACATGACCAATACTTGTATATAGACGGTGCACAGGGTCATACAAACAAAGACAAAACAGCATCATGGTAACACATTAAACTAAAACAGGATTTGACTGTATTTTATAGTAAGATTACATATAATGTGAGGTTTAAATAATTTGTATTTTACATTTTAAATAATTTACCTATTAACAGTTTTTTTTTTACTTTTACAGTATTCTTCTGTAACAATGACAGTTTTTTTTAAACATCGCAGCAATCTTCAACTGTGTACGTGAATAATTATACAAATTTGTAAATATCGCCATCGTGTGGACAGAGTATCACACTTTTTCATTAATATTAAAAGTCTGCAAAGATCAGCTCGAATCAGGGGCGTGTCCAGGATTTTATACTTGGGGTGGCAAAGAAGGGGCAAGAGCAGAATGAGGGGTGGCAACTATAGATCAGTGTTTGTACTCACCATATATTCTGTATATTCAACACCAGTGTTGGGGAGTAACTAATTACATGTAACGGAATTACATAATTTAATTACAAAATAAATGTAAGTGCAATCTGTTAACAGTTACTGAGAAAAAAAAAGTGTAATTAAATTAGCCTACTTATGAAAATGTTAACAATTACAAAGTGGGTTTTCGCACAAACACGCACATACAGATTTGATTCATTTATTTCTTAATTGCAGTGACTGCTGTAAAATATGAAGCACCAATGTTTCAGGAGTTTAGAACACAGAATAAGATGCATGCTTATTCGATAACTGTTTAATTTCCTATTTGGGTTTATGCATATGCTTTAAGATTAACTGATTTTTTCCCCCAAGGCATTGTTAGATGCCAATGTTTCCTGTCATAGCTGTGAAAAGATTTGATTTTAAAAACAGTATCATAGCTATCAAACTATTTATTGTTATAATTTTAAACCTGCATTTAACCAGAACGATCAGAATCGAACCAGAATCAGATTGATCTCAAAGTAAAAAAAAAGGTGCTTAAGTCTGATTTTGTAGTGGCCGTGCTTTAAAATGAAATGATTATAATCTTAATTCAAGTGATGCAGGCTTTTGAAAGCCAATAATCAGTGTTGAGTTCTACTGTAAGGTTAACCCTGCCTGCTTTAAATGTTTCAAAATGATTAACAGTAGAAAATATTTTAAATTTAGAAAAGTAATCAAAAAGTAATCCAATGTAATTAGTTACATTACTTTAATAAAGCAATTGAAATAGTTACACTACTTATTACATTTTAAATAGGGTAACCTGTAAACTGTAACCTATTATATTTACAAAGTAGCCTTCCCAGCACTGCCTAACAGTATTTAGGAAGTACATTTTCTGGAAGTCAATGGTGAAAAAAGTGTCAAAGATGCGACCCCCCCTCTCCCAATTTTTCATGCCACAGCAAAAATCAAGCGTTGTATAATACCCCCATGAACTCCTGATGGCCATATATTGGTCACACTGTAGTTAAGCAGTTATAAAACATTAAGATTTTTTTCTAAATTATGCATATTTTTGTATATATTTACACAAAAACACATAAACATGATGTAAAATTCACATTAAAGAGGATCTGCATATTGATTTATATATGTATTCATTAAGCAGAAGATTACTGCTACCTAGTTGAAAACAAACACTTATAAAATGAACATGACATGACATTACCACTATGACCAGTAGATGGCTGCAGAGGATCCCTGATTCATGTATTCATTCCTTATGTATAGTTAATCAAAGGGTGAGCGATTTATGTAGTTACTTAATAATAGTTTGAGCTCATTTAAGATTCTAAACAACAACAACAACAAAAAAACCTTCTTTGTTTATATTTTGATTATTTATAAACTTTTATTAAAGAAATGTGTAAAATGTTGCTCATCAGAATCATGTGTTCGATCGAAAAATGTAGGCCTGTATGTAAAATGCAGTGCAGTTTTCTCTGGATAAAAGTAGCCTATGTAAACGTAAGAGCCCTTGAGCAGATCAGATAAGACCAAATGAATGAATGAATGAATGAATGAATAGTAGGCTGCTACTACTAATAATAATAATAATAATAATGACGATGATGATAATAACAAAAAAAATTAATCTGTTATTTTCTTTCCTTTAAGTAAGTGTGCATTAAACGATTTAGAGGTTATCAGAATTAAAAGTTAAATCTGTCATTGCAGCTTTTTGAAGTGTGAATTTTGTTTGGAAGGATGAAATGATTACATTTTCGTCAGTTATTTTATCGGTTATTAATAATTTTATATTTCCCACTCCGAACCTACAACTCCAATAGCTTATGCATTGCATTTGAGTACACAGGTGCTACATATTGGATCACAATAGGAACATATTGTATTCTTAATATTTTTTATGCAAATACTATTCTGACAACCCAAAACTTCTAACGATTCAATTAGTAATTATGATGAACGTAAGATATTATAGACCACTCCCCACAACATATAATAAAGCAATGTATATATACCATTACCATTCACTGTTTTCCTAAACGTGAGCAAGCAGAGTACAAACAGCGTCTTCAATTAATTATTAAAAACAGCAAAATGCTGAGCAAACAAGAAAAAAAAACTGGAAAAAAAACAAGAAAACAGATAAATATGTACAGCTGAGCTGTACAGTAAATATTAATGGTTTCAAGAGTTTTCACAATTTCTCTGCAATGAACCATTGTGTTTATTTGAAGAAATCTCAATAATCATATTTTTGAGGGACATGGAAAAGTCTCCCATAAGTCTCCTTTTAATTTTTATTTTCCAAAGAAGAAAGAAAAATAAATACGTGTTTGGGACAACATAAACATCTCTATCCCTTTAACCCTCTGGTACTGTTCTGTTCAACAGAGTTGAGTTTGTGGCCAAACCATTTACAGTCCTTGTATTATTTTATTCTATGCTTGGTACTTTTTTTTTCCACAATAACTTGCATTTGGGAATGTGGACCAAACTTGTGCTGTTGAAATTATTTGTAGCAACTTAAAAACATACGCCAGCAACACATGAGAATGCATCAATATATTTATAAATATGCAAATAAATGTTTAAGGTTTCAAAATAAAACTTTAAATTGTTGGCTGTAGCATTTCTATCATAAATATGTGGCCAATCATTACAGATTAAATGCAATTAAACATTAGATAAACAATGGTTTGCTCCTGATGTAAAGTGTAACAACAATCGTCAGGCCGCTGGCGTCCTCTGCTGGCATTTGTTATAATACATAAAATACGTAAGTTTATTGTTTATACATTTCTTAATATCTTTTAATAGTGTTAATCAGTAAAACAATATGACTACTTACTTTTGAGACTTTATTTCAACCAGTTATTATTGCCTCATTATTTATTATGTATTTAGTTCGTACTAAAAGCTATTGTTCACTTATCTGAACTACCAAAAATATTTAAATAAAATCTTTAGCAGATGATTAACAAAATAACCATTACTGACAGCCCTAGTTAAAACATGTGAAAATGAACCTGCATTGTTTTGAAATTTGTGATTAGAATAGTATTTTCCTGTCATATATTTTGTCATTGTCGATTTCTTGAAAACAATATCGCATATAGTCTGATATTGTGAGCTAATATATTCACGCATTGTATAGTCAGCTGTGTTAATTAAAATTCTTACCACCATCAAAAGTAAAAGCTCAGAATGACATATACCAGAATATTATGTTTATAGATTATTAAAGAGGCCAATAAGAGGAACAACAATTTTCAACAGCAGTTTACTGACTTAAAGAAGGCCAAGTTGGCTTTAGAGGAGAGGAGACTTACACTGAAGGATATGAGGCTTGCAAGGCCCTCCATTTCTGTGCCAATCTTGCCAGAACAGGTAATATGATTATTTTATGGTGATTCGTTAAGTTGCCATCATTTCTTGTGCAATGTGAAATGTTTTCTATATGTAGTTATTCCTCATCCCATTGTGCAATGTCTTTTGCAGGTCCTGGGGAACTCCGTTTTATTGATTTGAGGTACTGACTATGTTGATTCAATGTTTCTGATGTCCATGTGTTTATTGAACCACCCAAGGCCTATAAGGCCATATGAATTACTGTAAGAATTCTTATGAGTTCTTCCAAGTTTTTCTGAATGACTAATGATTGATGGTTATTTTCAAACATAAACATAATCATTTAGATATTATTAATATTATTAATAAATAAAGTGTATATATTAAGGGTGATAGTAGCACAAATATTTGTACTTCATCTAGCCAATACATTTCTACAGGTACAGACAAAAAAAAAAGTTTATCGAAGGCATGTTTAATCAGCACTATTCTATGTATACATATTTAAGTGATATTGTGTATTTTTATTTTTTATTTTTCTTCCCTTCCCTTTTCTTTTTAATTAATTCATACATTCATTTTAACAAAACATATTAATAAAAGATATACAATCAAAACATTATATTATAATCACACTGCACTTGAAAAAAGTTAAAGGTGCAATCTGCCAATCTCTGTCATCTTACGATGCACTTAGGGCTTTACAATTACTCCAGAGCACTCCTAAGTCTACGATGATTTTCAAGTGCTACTTAAGTTATGCTTTTGGGAAACAGACCGTTATGATTCGTCCGATCGTTTTGACGATCTGCTAAGGCTTACATGCTTTTGGGAAACGCAGCCCTGGACTTATTTTTGTGAATTTTAGAATTAGAATTGGTGCTCCTTTTGAATAAATGAATGAATGAATGAGCTTTATTGTCAGGTATGTTTACACATACGAGGAATTTGTTTTAGTGACAGAAGCTCCACAGTGCAACAGAATGACAGTGACAAGACAGGACATAGATAATAAAAAGAATAATATACAAATATACAAAATAGACAATGTACAAAATAGCAAAAACACAATATATAATATAGACAATTATGTATGTACAGGTATGATATGTGCAAATTTGAAATGTAAAAATGTATGTGTGTTAAATGTATAATAGTGTTTATTGTCAAGTGTTCATGAGATGGATGGCCTGAGGGAAGAAACTGTTCCTGTATGTCTGGCCGTTCTGGTGCGCAGTACTCTGTAGCATCGACCAGATGGCAACAGTTCAAAGAGGGAGTGGGCTGGATGTGAGGGGTCCAGAGTGATTTTGCCAGCCCTTTTGCTCACTCTGGATGAGTACAGGTCTTGGAGAGTAGGGAGGGTTGTACCAATGATTCGCTCAG
>NW_015505420.1:342391-358209 GCF_001515645.1 Sinocyclocheilus grahami | reverse complement strand
AATGGACTCAATGTGATAGTCCCACTTATTGTCCTGAGAGATTGTGGTGCCCAGGAACCTGAATGACTCCACTGTTGTTACAGTGCTGTCCATGATGGTGAGTGGGGGAAGAGCAGGGGGGTTCCTCCTGAAGTCCACGATCATCTCCACTGTTTTGAGCATATTCAGCTCCAGGTTGTTAAGACTGCACCAGACAGCCAGCTCTTTAACCTCCTGACTGTAAGCAGCCTCGTCTCTGTCCTGGATGTAGTGTTGTCTGCAAACTTCAGGAGCTTGACAGAGGGGTCTTTAGAAGTGCAGTCATTGGTGTAGAGGGAGAAGAGCAGTGGTCCTCACATAAGTCCCTGGTCTGTCCAGATGTTGCAGGATGTAGTGCTCGGTAGGCAAACTGCAGGGGGTCCAGTGATGTCCCTCAGATAAGCCAAAACCAACCTTTCAAATGATTTCATGGC
Organism: Sinocyclocheilus grahami; assembly: GCF_001515645.1. Lineage (NCBI taxonomy): Eukaryota > Metazoa > Chordata > Actinopteri > Cypriniformes > Cyprinidae > Sinocyclocheilus > Sinocyclocheilus grahami. Next base: position 357,757 of record NW_015505420.1, on the reverse strand, counting down.
CACAGACATTAGAGCCACAGGTCTATAGTCATTAAGTCCCGTTATTTGGGGTTTCTTTGGAACGGGGATGATGGTGGAGCGTTTGAAGCATGAGGGGACTTCGCACAGCTCCAGTGATCTGTTGAAGATATGTGTGAAGATGGGGGCCAGCTGGTCAGCGCAGGTTTTCAGACAGGCTGGTGTCACACCGTCTGGGCCTGGTGTCTTTCTTCTCTTGTTCTTTCTGAAGACCTGACACACATCATCTTCACTGATCTGGATTGCTGGAGAGGGGAAAAGGGGGGTTGCCGGAGGTGTGAGTGGTGTTTTTTCAAACCTGCAATAGAACTCATTCAGATCGTCTGCCAGTTGTTGATTCTCCACAGTGCTGGGGCATGGTTTCTTGTAATTGGTGATACCTTTCAGACCTGTCCACACTGAAGCAGGGTCACTGGAAGAGAATTGATTCCCTAGCTTTCCAGAATAATTTGCGACCCCTTTAGTGTTGTGTGTGACCATAGTGACATAGTAAGCATTATTATTTTTAATCATGTAAAAGTGATCTTGCTCTGAAACCATTTGCCATTCACCCAACGGTTCTGTGTATCACTGAGCAACACCCTTAGCAACATAAGCAATCAATAATATAGCATCAAAACTGTTTCATTTATTATGTATTTCGGCAGAATTAACTGTTTGTTATTTATTTAATGAAGTATGAGTGACCCCTGCTTGCGTTATGTTGCATCTTTCATCTTTAATTTTGAGACCCCGCCCTTTTCCAGTCTAATAAACGCTTCTCAAGCGGAGATGTGTTGATGTATGTACATGTCTGTGTGGAAGCCTACAGTTTCCGACGTGAGGAGGGAATATTACTGCATTTATTAGTTTTCTGTTTCAGATATGATTCTGTATGTCCATCAGTTTACACTGTAATGACTCTTGCAAACTCGCGCTGTGCCGCAAATCGGTCTGGCCCCATTGGCCCGGTCAGTAATCCATCCCTGGACGAGTGGGGCGGGGCCGAGAGCTGTGGGAACGGAGCGAGGCCGGTGGAGTAGGCTAAATGATAATGAGCGACACCTACGCTACTCACCGGTCTCGAGTCCCACGGAGGAGCTCTGGAAGGATAAAAAGAGGAGTGACGACAGTGAAGAACGAAAGCGGACCAGGCCTGGACTATTTATGTTGGTGTTTTATGATTTATGCGGCAGTCGTCCTTGAGGTAGCCAGGGGCGTAAATTTCGTCTAACAGTTGGGGGGGGCAATGAACATTTAATTTCTCAAGAGCAATTTTTGAAGGGGACACAAATAATCCAGCTAAAATTGTACTTGTAAGGATATGCATACACAGAGGAAAGCCTACCACTATTCGTGCAGCAGGGAGACCATGCCAAATTAGACAACTTCAAGTTGTGGTCCTGCCGTGACAGCGCTCGTATCTGTTGTAGACATTACTATCAGTCACAGTGTTGCCAAGTCTGCGTTTTCTCGTGGAATTGGGCTACTTTATCACTGTTGCCGTTGTTTTTCATGTCGGCAGGTTGAAGCGACCCCATGTATTTTAACATCTGGAATGCGATTTTTACCTCGGAACCCCCTCCAAACTCAGTTAGTTTGGGCTAGTTTTGAGTAGCAATTGGGCGAGTTTTGTTGTGAAAACCTGGCAACCCTTTCCGTCACGCAGGTAACATTATTATTGCGAACATGGCAGACTCATCGAAAAATACATTGGCATCATCTGTATTAAAGAGAAAATAATCACTTCATCCGATGTTTAAGTGAATAAAATAGCCTTGACAGCCTTACTTACTGGAGTTCCACAACTATTGACTTCTCTCTCACCAGACTTGCTTGTATGTAGGTGATGTAAAAGAGGAAAGCAGACATTTGGACCAAAGTACTGTGAGGCAAGGGAGGGGGACGCTCAAAATGTTTCTAAACTTAAAACTCGTTTTTGCCCCGTTTGTGTTGTTTTTCTACTTGCAGTAGTGGGGTGGGGGGAGTAGCCCTCCGCGTTCCGCCTATGGAGGTAGCCTACTACCTCGTTTGTTTTTATGATTAAAGTTTTGTTTAAATGCTGGCTGGTGTCCTGACATTTTATCTTACCCATCAGATTGTCCTACCAGGGTTTACTGTGCATGCGCACATCAATATTGCGTCCTTTTTCTCATGCTGAACAACATTTTAGGGTAGGTGTAGACTTTAATAAAACACAATCTAATAGGTAGAAAAACATATTTGTTGTTGGTTTCCTGTAGCTGTATCCCTTCTAGCTACAACCGCGAATATAACGCATAATTACTGTATTTGCATTACTGTAAGAGTAGGTTTAGGGTTGTGGTAGGTGTAGACGTTAATAAACCATAATTTTACAGGTAGCATTTTTAGTTGTTGAATTGTACTACCCACTGTTTTAATTGGAGGTAGCAAAATCTGACAGGGTAGCACAAATCGACAGAACACCGGTTCCCGACTCCTTCCGATCTACAAATTTTTTTACAATGCACTTACTAAAAATGTACAGATATGCATTAATAAACTGAATCAGAATATGTCTCTTAAATATTTTAGAAATAGTACCATGATGTTCAGCAACAAGCAGAACTACTGGAGAGTTCAGAAAACTGTAGTCTAGAATTTAAGTTACTCAAAAAAAACTTTTGCTTAACATGTTGTAATACAAATCACCATTCGTGAGCAGCCATAGACTAGCTCTCATATGAAGGAGTTAACTGCAGTCTTCTGTTACAGCAGATTTCGGTGTCTTTTGATCACTTGCCAAATCAGCCTTATGAGTGTGTTAAGTCTGAATGCCACATGAAAGACCAGACTTGCAATCTATCAGCTACTGCTGGCTGGAGAAGTATGAAGTGGAACTGTAGCATGTTTAGCCGTGAGCAGGGGTGGAGGTGTAAATATCACTTGTTTTTATAGATATGTGCATATTCCCTGTGATGAGCGATATGGAGATGAGTCACTGGAGCAGTATCTCTGTGCCTGTGAACTTGTGTGAGTCATCTGTGGCAACTTGTTGGCTATTGAGTGCAAAGTGTGTGTTTGTGTTGCAGCCATGAACCTATCCCACATCTGGGTGTGGTGGAAACGTAAATTTTAAAGGGATCATTAGAGAGCATTCTGTCATCATTCCCCCCCATTTAATTGACTGGTTACTAAAAGTAACTAACTTACTTTTTATTGCATTAGTAGTAACCTTTTGCATTACTTGTTCCATCTGGCCTGGGTTTGCTTGTTTGTTTTTAATATAAAAAGTACTGTTTTTGGCAAATGTAAAAGCCCTTTCACACCAAAAGTTAAATGAATAAGCCTCAGGCTGAAGGGATTAAATACATAAAGGATTTTGCATTTCACTGTTTTTGTTCATTTTGAGGAATACTGAATCTGTTTTTGTGCAAGTGAGATGACTAAATGCATGTTCTCATTTAGTCTCGAACTACAATTACATCGTGTTCACACAACGCCCTCTGCACTGCACCGATTTCTCTCAACATGGGGACAGGAGAGCTGTCATTCAAGAAAACAATTCAAGAAAACAAAGTAAATGGCGTTACTTATTTGAAAAAATCAACTTAGATATTTTCTTGTAAATTAAAAATAACGGAGCTAAATTTTTCCCTCAAAAACGCTATATTGTTATATCAGATTCAGTATAGTAGGCTAAATATCAATCTCTGAGAATTAAAGTGGTGATTCTCATAACCTTCAGATCACCAGTGGATGGCGCTTTAATTACGCCGATCAGCACCACGTCAACCACAAAGATAGATCCTCATTCCAAAATGTTCTTGATACTTATTTTCAAGCTAGCTATATCAATCTTTATAACAAATGATGCCGGTAATGCAACGTCGAATATTTGCATTTTAAGCCTTGCACTACCACAGAACGAATGATGTTGAAATCAAACCGTAATCAGCGAGTCACGGGTTCAAGAATGTGTTATAGTCTGGCGATGTTCATTCTTTGTTGAATATTTTGATGGACGCTATTCTAATTGGGAACCAATCAAATAAGGATAATTTCAAGTCCATATTCTGCTGAAAATACAGGATTACCATTCTATGTTATCCATTTATCGTATTCTCACGTGATATTTAGGCAATTTACTTATTTTTATTTTATTTTATGTTATTGTCTTTTTCCACATTATGGTTGAATTATTTATATTATTATGCATTCCATTATTAATAAGCAAAACTACAAAATTCCCCTAGGATATTTTGACTATAGTGCTATAGGTGTGAATTCTGTCATATACTCACCCAAACATGACTTTATTTCTTCTGCGGAACACAAAATAAGTTATTTTGAAGAACGCTGGTCTAAATACAACATTAGACTCATTTGACTTCCATTGTATAGAAAGACAAAAACCGAGACATATTTTGTGTTCCCAAGGAAAAATAAATGCATTCTAATTAGCACTTTTTTGGTGAACTTTCCCTTCAAAACACTGGCCAGGTCTGTTATCTAATATTAATATATTTTAAATATCTTTTTCTGTTTTTTAATCTTCATTTTATTTGTTTTCACATAAAACACGGGACGGTTGTATTCACCTTGAAACATTTCGTCTGTTGTTGCATCGTTTTGATAGTCAAACACAGCAACATGGAAACCCGTCCGCCCTGTAAGATGTTCAGCCGTTCAGCGATATATATGTAGGTTAGAATACACTATGATTCTTAATTGTTATATTATAGTTCTCTCAGTCTTTTGTGTCGCTCGGTACATTATTAGTACAGTAGTATTAGCCTATTTGCAAACCGACATCCTAATCTCCTTCACATACATTAATAGCCTAAATAATAATAAGTTATAATACGTAATTTGTTTTTCAAGCAAACACTGGCCGAGAACATTTTTGTGTGCATGTCTGTATGTATGAATGAAAATGACACTTTGCTCTTTGACATGTTACTTTGCCCTGTGACCGCTGGGTGGCGACATGTTTGACTTTATCGACAACAGAACTCAGACGCTCCGTCGCCGCCGTGTAATAAACACTGCCCTGATAACGAAGGCGCCAGCTGAGCAATAGAAGGAGCAATTGCGATAGTTTACGTGGTGTTTACCACTGTTCTTCTGCGCCAATGCAGTTACTCATTAACCGTACTTTATACAAATAAAGATATACTCTTGATAAACTCTGACTCGAGGCTCCACAGAGTGGGCAGTCAAGTTATTTTACATTCTTTCAGGTTCACGTTGGTCCACATAAACATGCACGACGGCCTTATAAAGCTTTGTCACAGCCTAATGTACAGGGATGAATTCATTCTATGACAGCTGGAGATGTGCAAATAGCTTACCAGGGGTCTCCAAACTCGGTCTTGGAGGGCCGGTGTCATGCAGAGTTTAGCTCCAACCCTAATAAAACACACCTGAACCAGCAAATTAAGGTCTTACTAGGCATACTAGTACTACACCAGACAGGTGTGTTGAGGCAAGTTGGAGTTAAACTCTGCAGGACACCGGCCCTCCAGGACCGAGTTTGGAGACCCCTGGCTAATACTTTCTCTTTCCCTATTTGCTCGGGAACATCCTTCATTATCGAAAAGTATTTACCTACATCTAGATCAACATTTGAATGAATGTTTTTATGAATCACTTTATTTGGATTATTACTTTATTTGGTAATTATTTGGAAATTTCAAAGAAATATAAAACTGATTTTAATTGTCTATTTCAGGTGGTCATGCTTGAAGAAATTTCGTCATCAGATCGTAAATTATACAAATTAAGTAAGTCTGAACACATTAGGAACACAATGGAAAATCTTTATTTCCGTACGCTTTTCTGCACACTCGGTCTTGGAGGGCCGGTGTCATGCAGAGTTTAGCTCCAACCCTAATAAAACACACCTGAACCAGCAAATTAAGGTCTTACTAGGCATACTAGTACTACACCAGACAGGTGTGTTGAGGCAAGTTGGAGTTAAACTCTGCAGGACACCGGCCCTCCAGGACCGAGTTTGGAGACCCCTGGCTAATACTTTCTCTTTCCCTATTTGCTCGGGAACATCCTTCATTATCGAAAAGTATTTACCTACATCTAGATCAACATTTGAATGAATGTTTTTATGAATCACTTTATTTGGATTATTACTTTATTTGGTTATACGCAATTGGTCTTTGTGCGCATTGTGTAGTTCGAAATTTCAAAGAAATATAAAACTGATTTTAATTGTCTATTTCAGGTGGTCATGCTTGAAGAAATTTCGTCATCAGATCGTAAATTATACAAATTAAGTAAGTCTGAACACATTAGGAACACAATGGAAAATCTTTATTTCCTTACGCTTTTCTGCACTTTTTTTTATTGATTGATTTATTTTTTTGGCAGTTTAGGCTCGTATGTCACAAACAGTTAATTTAAACACACACTTGGACTAAAGCATTTTAGTTGCTGTGAAAGAAAAGTGTCATTACTTTCAAGCCATTGATGCATCATTGTGTTATCGCCTTTAATTTTTTTTGAACCAAAGCACTTACACAACAGTTAATCAAAACGATGGCACATTATTTTTTTTTTCTGCTAGAGAAACTAGCACTGTGGTATTACGGGTGGAATCAAGAGTCTGGAGGACGCAAATGAGAACGTAATCAACAAGGAAAATGCTCACAAACTATTTTACACATATGTCAACAATAAATTAAGTTAAGTTCCCTCAAACAAACAAACAATCTCAGTTGTATTTACAAGCAATATTCATATGAAATAATTACATAAATATGTTATATATATATATATATATATCGTTATTTACATTTTTATTTATTATAACCATATGATCCATTTTGATCCATATGATCCCTTTTCCCAGTTCATTTCGAAGCTGTATTTTATAAGCAATTTTAGTACCACGTCTGTTAACCAAGACAATCAAATGATTAATCAGTGGTCTCTCATTGACAACTTTAGAAAAAAAGAATAAAACAAGATAAATGTTTGACTGGACTGCCTTCCTCATTTTACAAAAAAATTTAAATTATGTATGTGTGTATACACACACACACACACACACACACACACAACACAGGTTTGTTTTTATGGTTTATGGGGACTCTCCATAGGCGTAATGGTTTTTATACTGTACAAACCATATTTTCTATTGCCCTGCACCAACCCTACCCCTAAACCTACCCCTCACAGGAAACTTTCTGCATTTTTAGATTTTCAAAAAAACACATTCTGAATTATTTATAAGCCTTTTGAATTACGGGGACACTGAAAATGTCCTCATAAATCACCTTCTCGTTGTAATACCTATGTCATACCCATGTTATTATACACATTTGTGTCCTCATAAACCACATAAACATGCACACACACACACACACACACACATGAAAACGTACTTAAGGTTTTACTGAGGTAACTCCGTCACATTGCAAAATAGTCTTAAAACTGTAATGTAGATTTCGTTCTTGGTGAATTTGCGCTCGCTTCGAATAATACAGACTAAAACATTTAACTCAAAAACAGCAGTCTTGATTAAGTCTGGTCTTTGACATGCAATATGCCTCTGGTAACTTATTTAATTCATGAATATGTTTTCAAAGACATCCGATAAAGACACATCAAATAAACATATTCAGAGTGCATATTAAATTAAATCAAATCCGTCACCCTGACGTATAACATAAAGAGGAGCAGCAGCTTGATTCAGTCTCTGACATCCTTGCCAAACTATTCACTGTTCAATACTTCTATGGTATTCAAATAGTTGGGGGGGGGGGGGGGGGGGGGCAATCAAAGTTACTGTTTTAATTTAGCAAAAGGACATCATACATTTTACGTGTTTACTTTTGTTTTATCGAAGTGCATTTTGAGTCTAAACTTTTTGTCCGATGCAGGTCCGTATTGTAAACGGGCTAATCGTCGTACGCAACCTGTAGGTCTGTCAATGTCTTCATCGTTCCCGGTCCGGTCACCATCACTCACGCGCAGCACTCTATGGAGACACACTGCGCGCTCTTTCCGATTTGGATTCAAGTCCACTGACCAGGCGCTGGATGCTCTGTAACTCGGTGCTGGAATCTTTCTCGGCGCAGGTTTTTGGTGAGAGTGATACTGAACCAGACGAGCGACTGGTGACCTCAGAGTCCAGAGCAGCTGAAGTGGGACTCGTGATCATCCTGTCTCCCTTCAGATCGAAGGCACTGCTCGCCATGGGTGGGACAGCCGTTGTAAGCAAAGTGCTGTCGGGGACGCTCGGTAAAGAGTAAGGGCTGTACCTTAACCGGGGCCGCACCGCGTTTAGAAACGGATGACGATGGACCGATGAAGAGGCGACGGATGAAGCAGCTGCAGCGGCGGCCATATATGTGTAAGGATACGGGAAGAGACCTCCAAAAGGAGACAGAGCCAGACCCTACAGACAGACAGACAGACAGCAAGATTTTTAACTAAATGAACAACTGGAATATTTTGTGTTGATCATTCACATTGTCCTCATTGTGCACGGATTCATATGTCAATGGCGACCAATAGGGGAATATATATATAAAATGCTGTAGTTTTTTTATTATCAACATCAGAGGCCAAAATTGTGCAATTAATAATTTGTGATGAAAATAAAATAAATATATGTATATTTTATCCTGCTTTTCAGTTTCCTTGTACCTAATTTATATTCACTCCTTTTTCCTTGATTCACACACATACACAGGCATGTTTTTTCCCTGATGTTGTGGCCTGTAGTTGTGGCCTATTTATACTGTAAAATATGATAACGTGTAATTGTGAGCTTAAAGATCTATTTCTATCTGATTTAACCCACAAAATTAGCTTTGTTGGTATACATTGTGTATTTAGATTGATTCATTCACTGCAAACATGACTTGAAAAAAACAAATTATTCAATCATTTGAACGTTACTATTTTAAGTTAACATTTGTTTGCAGTAGCCTATATATATATATATATATATAGACACTTGCAAAAATCGTCATTAACAGCTTTCTTGTTTTTACAAATGAATTGCGACATGTCTGCATACATCCGTCAAGAACAGATTTATTGCTAATCTCGAGCAACAGTTGTCAGTTGTTTTATATTTGCTGACAATTTATGGACTCTGCAACAAAGACCATTAAACGCTGCAAGATAGCCTATGGCACACCTCGTTTTTTTCCCCCAGAGGTCTTAAATGTAGCCACAAAGTCACTAAAATACTTAAGAGCTTTCATAAGCAGCGTTCATAAAGAGTTAGGGCTAAAGCATTGATGACATGGCCTTCACTGCTAATCTTCATTAACAGGCTTACCTGCGACGCCAGGACATGCTGCTGTAGGTGGAAGGGCAGCGGTGTCCCCGTCAGGCTTTGCGAGGGTGATGGCATGCTGCTCGTGTCCATTGAACTGACCCCTCCGGAGGAAACTGCTGCCAGTATGGGGCCCATCCCTGCGGCCATGTTTGAGAATGCGCCTCCCATATTGAACTGACTAGGGTGTAAGAGAAACGGATGGGCACCACCCAAGTGATTGAAAAACTGCTGCCCGGCCAAACCCGGCGGAAATCCAAAATTGTGCAAGTGGTTTTGATTTAAGTGCGCAGCGCCATCTGTCTGAACAGTCAATGGCATGTAATTTTCTTTGCTCACTGTCCGGCAGTCGTCTGTTTTGGCGTGTTCCCGGCCCGGACTCTTGAGTTCCTCACCGGACCTAGTGGTGCTAGAGATGAGCGTGATGGGACTCTGCCGTGAGCCTCGTACTTTTTCAGAGTCACTTTCTCCAAACAGACTTTTGCTTAAACTCGCATCGTGATCCTTGGAGTCCTCAGTCGTAGTGGAAATTTTGCTCGAGTCTGGCCCCTCTTTCACATTTCCATCTTTGTCTTCGTCATCGCTATCTTCATCACTGTCACAAAAATCTATAAGGAAAAAAATATTGTGAAGCGAAAGAGTTCAGGAACGTTCTGAGTCCATTTACTGTTTAATCAAGGGGATCCAACTGAAAGTTTATATTAGACACGTGTCACTTTTGATAAATACAGACAGCAGGGCACTACATGCATATCGTTTAAAAACAGTAAAGCACATGAAATAAATACAAATACTATACAAATAACTACAAATAAAAAAAATCTGGGGTTTTGCTGCAACAGATTTTAATGTATAGTATCTTGATTAGTCTTGAAATTCTTTTTTGAAAACAAATTAGATAATGCTGCTCTCAAATTAGCAGTCTTTCACAAATAATTTGTATTATTATCCTGATAAATATTTGGGCGATTCGATTGTTATTGCAATCATTTCTTTGGACAATCGTAAGAAAAAGGTTGCTTTTTACCCGAAAGTAATATTTACCATATTTATCATATGGACACATTGCTTATCTGACTCTCATACCTTTTAAGTTATTCTGTCCAACAGTTGAGACCGCAGGAGACGAAGCCTGGCGAAAACATTTGAAGGACGCTTGTTCGCCTGAGGAATCGTCTGACGTCCCGTTTTCTTTTTTCTGCTGCTCCTCATACGAACGCATCGATTGCAGAGCTAGCTGTTTTCTGTATTAAATAGTTGTTGAAGACAGAAATTGCTCATGCGTTCTAACTTATTTTACTTTTTTACGATTAAAATGAATTCATGTAAAATGCATGGACACGTGCTGCTATAATAACCACCAGTGTCCTGAATTTGAGAATGCAAAGGAATGCTATTGTAGCTACAGGGTAAAATAAGCAGTTCGTTTAGTCGTACCTTTTTTCGCGTCTCCCATTTCCAGTGTCACGAAATCCTTTTGCAAAAGGATTGTGATCAATTTTCAGCTGTGTAATCTGAAATGTAATAACATGCAAACAATATAACATTAATAAAGATAACTATAATATTTTCCAGATGCATTAACCGATTCTTTGAATATCTGAAATTTTTTTTGCAGGTGACAAATTATTTGCAGCCAATTGAATCATATTCAAAACGCACTAAAGTTGTATGTCACTCTCTACGATTATGTTTTATATTTTATAGTTTAATGGGCTAGCCTATATGCTTGTTCTGTATTAAGATACCCATATTACGCTTGCAGTGACTTGTCTCAAACTTTGGTATTTGTAGGAAACATAGGGGCATTTCCAGCTCATAAATATTGGGAACCTTTTTATGTCTACAACCTCTCAACATGAATTCAATCTCCCCACCCTGCCATCCTATAAGCATTTAGTGATGTAACAGTATGCTCCTGTAGTGTTAAAGGTTACGTTACATTCCAGCTGTTTTCCAATAAATTAACACATCATTTTGAGTCTCTTTTTCTTTTCTTCAGTCCCTCCCAGTCCTCCCTACCTTCCTCCCTCCCTCTTCTCATTCTTTCTCACACACACACGCACGCACACACACACACACACAAACACACACAATTTATCTTTCATTTACTTTAGTTAAAATTTCAGAAGATCACAGTAGTATATATCTAAAAATATATTTTTCTTTCCAACAGTATACCTTTGTCAGATGTCCTTTCATAACGGGCCGTGTGTCAGGGTGAGTGAAGAGCGGACTAGCAGCTTTGATCCTCAGGACGCTCTGCAGGACCCTCAGCCACTCCTCCAGCAGGTTTGGGGAATCTGCCTTCAGATTACACACACTCTTACCCGTCACCACCTGAAGGGACACAACATTAACACAGACAGTCATGTGAAATAATCTGAGCTGTATGCACAAACACTTTCTCACACACACACACACACACACACAAACACACACAATTTATCTTTCATTTACTTTAGTTAAATTTCAGAAGATCTTCAACAGTTTGTTCATGGAAACCGGTGTGTGTGTGTGTGTGTCAAATTGGAGAAAGTGACAGAATGAGGCAGTGCATGTTTTTCTGTATTACTGTCCATGGGTGAAGGCTTTGCAATAAGATGTAGGCCTCACAGTGATACATCTAAGAATAAGTATATTATGGATATGCACAACATAATAACTTTGTTCAAGACAAAAGTACTGAAATCACCAAACATTACTTGTTCTGTAAAGCTACGGGTTATATTATTAAATATTTAGTGCAAAGTATTTAGCAGTATGGCAGGTTAACAGTTCAATCAGATTCAACACACAAAGTTATAACCAACCTTATCGTTCTGGTAGGCAGTGACACCAATGAAATCTGTCTCAGGGAACACGTAGGTCCTGAACGTGCTATATGGGAGTTTCAGTATGTCGTTGGCTCTCACAATGTGAAATCTTGGCTGGTATTTGTGCATGGAGTTTAGTATGGTCTGAAACATAAATAAGGCCGAAGTTTTATAAAATATTGTTAATTTCAGTAACATTTTTAAAATGAGTAAAAAAAAAAATCGTATTTATTGGTCACACTTTCTACATACATTTTGTTCACTTACAAGTCGTAGCCTGCAGTTTTTACCCTGCTCGGACAGTATTTGTGTGCACGAACAGTTTAAATTAAATTCAAATTCAATCATGTAAGTACAAAAAAATAAATAATGTAAATAAAATAAAACTTGTTAGAAATTTTCTTTAGAAATTCTTTAGAAATTTTGTAACGATAAATACATATAGATGCATGCAAGCACTGAACACACAACGACCATAATAATAATAATAATAATACTAACAATAATACATTTAAAAGACGTAGATGACTGGCACTTACAAAGCCATGCTTGTCGGAGATGTTATTTGTCAGTTTAAGTTTGTGAAAATTGACGACTTTAGACATCCATTGCTCGCCAGTGGCCGGACTGTCGGGGTGAATGTACATCCGTTTTGGCATTTCGGGGTCAGCCTTTCCTGCCACCATCCAGCGAGAGTTGTGAAATTTATACCTGCAGTCATCAGCCGCAACAATATCCATCAACAGAATATATTTGGCCTTTTTGTCCAAGCCCGTGCATCTGACTTTAAACGGAGGGAACATTCGCCTGCAGAGAAGATCAGAGATGCATTAGCAGTGTTTTATCGCAGCACAAACAACATGGATCTAATTACTGCACAATTCTTTTATTGGACGGCTGCATTTTGCATTCTAGAGAAATATTAAATGCAGACATCCAGTCATTCGAACCTGTTGTGTGGAGATGAAGGGCTAGGCCCAGCCATCAGCAATAACTTGTGAAATACCCCCAAATCTAAACGCAGCGCAACAATAAACAATGCTGAAATGTTTAACTTAACTTTACGGCAAAACTTACTGCAGAACGGCAAAAGTTATAAATCAAACCTTACTTATTTGACACCACTGAATGTAGTTTCATAATAATGAAATCTGTGTATTTCACTGTTTAAAATCAGCTTCGGTGCAAATTTAATTGTGCAAGTGTCTACATTTATTTGTGATATTAAGTATAACACTTGGTAATACAGATGTTTGCATCTGCACTAAAATAAAACGATTATAATTATTATTATTATATTTTAACATCGACTGATTTCGATTCAGACATTGCTGGTATAGTTCAAGTTGGGTTGTATTTCATGCGTTGTTCAAAACACATTTGCTCAAACAAAAACCGAATAAACAATAAAAAGGAATACGCCTGTCCAGCTATTTTGCCTAGGCCTATATGTGCTCCTCTAAAGAAACCTGAGTCACTCAGATCAATAAATCAATCAGAATTCCAGTTTGATAACAATTATAATCTCGGATTCCTTTTCACTTAATTAATTTCGAAGCACAGCTGATTTAATTATTCCAGTTTACCTTCCAGATTTGGTGATAACCATTTCTGTGCCGCGCTTGTGAAAAAGCTCCCAGAGTTCCTTGGCTTCGAGGTGAACTTTGGGGTCGTCTTCAACCTCCTCCTCGGGCTCAAGTGTCTTGAGAGGCCGGAGATGCGCGGTGGCGGCTTGGTGTGCCAGAGAGGAGAAGTGAAGGCCGGTCTCTGCTGCGCCCATCAGCTGCTCCATTATTGGTTTGCCCAGCGCCCCGGGCAGAGACAGGGAGCCGTTAGGTGGCAGCGCCAGGGCCGGGAAGAAGGGCGGCTGGTGACCCAGCATTGCGCTCATGGCAAATTCCGGACCCCGGTGAGGTAAAAACGGGTGATATGCCATACTGGATCCTTGAAGAACTGGATCTCTCATCGGGAAGCTCATTCAAGTCCAGATAGTAGATGCGGTGTCCCTTAAATCTAGCGTCTGGTGGTAAAATCAGCTAAATGTCTGCGCCGGAGAAGTCCTTCACCAAGTCCAGCGTCCCTGCGACGCCTCGGTGTGTGAGTCTCTTAATTGTTTCTCTAGCTGGATTCCAACAAAGTATCTAAAAGAGAAAGCGAGAAACGGCTATCCATTAATCTTCGCGGGTGCCGCTTGTCTTTTGTCAGTGCGCTATGAAATCGAGAAAATAAAAATAAAAATAAAACAATGAAATTAAAGTCGATTAAAGCCACTGTATGTCTGCTTGCGGCGTATGTCGGTTTCCTTTGGATTTCGTTAAAATAGACATTCCGGTAATAATGAGATCGTCCCGAGTCCTGCCAAAGAGATGTGTTGAAATATTTCGTTGCCTCGGAATAATTTCTCTGTCTTTACTTGTTGGAGGTATACACCTTCACACGCTCACACACACACACACTTTCTCTCTCGTCCTTTCACGCGCACACACATTTCAGCAGATATGCGGAGAACAGGGTCCAGCACAGAGATATATTCCCAGTGCTTCTGAACTCCATAGGCTTCAGCGGTGTGGATGTGTTGCATGTTTCGAGCAGCCAATTCAACCCTCTGTTGATTGGCTCTTTGACGCTTTCGGACCAATTGTGTTGCTCTGTAGGCGTGGTTTTAACAGGTCGGGTGGAGGGGAAGACTTCAGACTTATAAAAAGGTGTTTGAGAACTCTATTGCTGCCGCGAAACAGCGCTGCTTCGCTCGCTGTTGTGTGAATATGTCAACATCATTAGGACACGCATCTGTCGGTCTGAGGGACCCAGAGAAGCTGAACTTCCAAGTCTCGTGCGCACAGCGTCACTGTTGGCCTCTTTTCGCGCACAGAAGATCATATACAGCAGACGCGTATTTTACCTGAGAAATGCAACGATAAACAGACAGGAGTGTCAAAATAATTTTTGGTGTTAGCTAAGAGATGCAAATTATTAATTTGGAGATCTTGCAGTTGGTCAACTTTAATGTTATGTAGGAAATAATCTTTGTTCTAGTAAAGTGCTGTAATCGTATCCCATCTGTACAATTCTGCATCTTTTTTGTGGTTACCAAAGTGTCATATTGTGACCAGGACAATAGCCTACATATCTTACCATACAGGGCCGCATCTTGTTGACAGTCAGCGAGATTTAATTAAAATGCACTGCATTTAAAAAAATAATATCTATCGGGTTATGACTTTATATTCATGAATCTTTTTTCACCCCCCCCCCCCCCCCCCATATCTTTAAACTTCCCAA
>NW_015505420.1:332381-342201 GCF_001515645.1 Sinocyclocheilus grahami | reverse complement strand
TTCCCCCCCCCCCCCCCCCCATATATATATATAGTTCAAGACACCAAGAACATATCAAATAACTAAAGCATGGATTTAAATCACTTGCAAATACTTTCGACAAAACTATTAGAAATATCAATGTATCTTTGGAAGGGGAAATGTAGTTAGATATTTTTTTTTAATTTCTGTATTATGAGAACAGGCTGCTGTTTTCACTCAATTATCAGTGTCTTGCTCAATGTTCTCTTTCGAAATGCCGCAGACAGGTCGCATGCTACATTGTTGTGGCGATAAGTGAACGCAGCTCACTGATCTGTTCTGTTTGTCAGTGTCTGTGCAGTAGTAGAACACTGGCGCCCGTCACAGAACACTGGATTAATTCACACGTAAACAACAGAGGGTCGTGGACAGACAGCTGAGTTCAACAGTGCAACACTGACTCAATTATCTAGTCAGCAGAGCGGAGAACCAGTTTGTAACATATATCACTCTTCATCAAGTGGCCAAATACTACCTTCATGTTAAACTATGTGTTCTCAAAAGTGTTCTTGGGTCTATTAAACAATAACGCAGTAATAACCACCTTGCCTTTTTATAATGCACACTAACTACAGGCAAAGAGAATTAAGAAATATCAATATTAAACGAAATGCTGTGAGATAATTAGTCATTTGGTCGCTATGCGTCCGTGTGCATTTTTTAGCCCGGTCTTATGAAAATGCGGCATTTTTACAAACCTGTACATTTTACAAAACGTATTTTACCCTGACAGATTGCTTATGCAGTTGATGAAAATAACAACTTGGCATGCTGTCTGATATGTCCTACTTATTTATAGTAATCAATATGATTAGCATTTTGAAATAATATTTCCCCAAATATGAGAGCGTCGTGTGTGAGACCCTTAAGCGTAATTATACTAGACCTGTTTGTTAATTGTAAACAAATGTATTTGTTTATTTATTTACTTACTTAATTGACTCAAGAAATTAGAATGTGTCTAAAATCTGACACCATGCGCCATATACACAACTGCATCATCGCTGCACTCTCGACTGTAGTGATGGTGCATCAGCAGCTTGATCCGGCTGATTTCTCTG
Source organism: Sinocyclocheilus grahami (assembly GCF_001515645.1). NCBI lineage: Eukaryota > Metazoa > Chordata > Actinopteri > Cypriniformes > Cyprinidae > Sinocyclocheilus > Sinocyclocheilus grahami. Next base: position 341,119 of record NW_015505420.1, on the reverse strand, counting down.
TTTTTTTTGCCTGGGGATTAATTCATTTAAAAAAAATATTCATCTCCAACTGATCCACAAGGAAGAGGGCAGAGTACAGTGGTATCTTTGTTATCTTCATTGGCTACCATCAAAATGCAGCCTCTGGAGATATACTATGTAAAGTTGTACAGGTTCTGTTTCTCATGGATCACAAGATAAAAAAAGCAGCAAGATAGAGCAATGATAGATGCTTTGACAGTGCTGCTCCTTCTTTCTTTTTAATTTCAAACATGAATATATACTGACTAATGGAGAAAATCAAAGACTCATTAATTGAATCCGCTGAAACATTTAACTTGACCTGTCAATGGTTCAGTCCTGTCAGTATTTAATATGAAACTGTGCCCAACATTTCACCAAATTGTGCAACACTTGTAACAGATATTTTGGGATGTTTTTCTTGATTTAATCTGTGAACAAATTTATTGAGGTTCTAAGAGATGTACGAGGGAAACTGTTCATGGGAAAGCTTTCATGATCATTCAGAAAAAAACAGATCCTACTTGATGCAGTAGCTCCATAATGCATTTTCCTAAATCTTGGAGGACATCTTGTACATACCAGGCAGACAAATCCTTTGCATTCTTCTGAGGTATTCAGCAGTTTCCCCATTGACAGAAATTTCACTTAGAAGTGTTTAATCTATTGGCACACAAAAGTCTTTGTTTAGAATTGAATTGTGATGCAGTACAACATACACTTTTTAATTCAGGCAGAGAACCTGTCATGGTTTTGTTGACCTTGAAGTCATTAAAGTATGACACTTTTATGGTCATACACAATGCCACACAGCTAGGAACTTAATTTCATGGGTTAGGTCATAACACTTGTCTTGTGAATTTTGGCACGGTATTCAACAAATTATTAACCTGTGCACAGAAGTACAAAGTGTTCATAGAATTTGTATCATAAAGATTTTAGGTAAAAAAAAGAAAGATAAGAAATGATAAGGGAGTTCCTCTAAGTGGCCACAATTTCAAGTTTTGCACCATTTTTGCCTATACTAATTCATTTCTAATGGTCCTGGTGTGTGACTTTTAAAATTATTTTTAAAATACAAATATGTAGCCTCTCAGTAAATATGAGTTCACAAAAACTACATGCATCATAATTATAAAAGAATTAACAAAATATGTTTAAAATATGGAACATACCATGCCACGCTGTGGGACATGTCAGTTTCCTAGAAGTATTTCATGTCAACTGCCCATTTGCCAAAACTTTATTTTAAATGACACACAACTATAAGCACACTCTTAATAAAATTTCATTTAGATGAGATGATAAACAAAGGGATCCCCTGGTCTAAAGGTTTAGATCACAGAAGAGCTCCCTCCTCCTTGTGCTTGAACTACAGTGATTTGGTACCTACTACAGATCAATTCTTGTAAATTCACTGCAGGGCTGTCAAGTTTGAATTTCTGTTTCACCAGTGTTGTGGTGTGGATGTTTTTTTTTTTTTTAGTCTTGTCCTTTAGAGCATATACACATATATTCATCTGTGATAATCTGTGAAGATAATCATTGCTGCTCTCCCTGCAAAATCCCTCATTTTAAAAGAAAAACTACATGTTGCCTGCTGTTTTGTGGTCTCAATAAGCCCTATAAATATATGCTAGTGTATAAAAATTCTGGACTGTCCCAGCTGGATCAAGAAAATTAAATTATGGGCAAGCTAAATATGAAATTCCAGAGTACACTGTGCGTGAATGGTAAAGTAAACGTACTTTTCCAAGATACTGTTCTTGACACATGATTGATGACACATGGGAACTAGCAGGGTCACTGTAATTATTACACTGATTAACTAATTTAAGAGCAGTATCATCTAATATTGTCATGTTCAGTGTAAATATTTGCTCTTATAATGAAGCTTCTAGAAGCTATAATAACCTGATCCTTCATAATCAGTATATTCTGCTCTAGAGTGAAGTGTATGTTGTATATACTTTCTCAGATAGATGTTACTGGAGTTGCCACATTTGTCCATTATAACGGTTTATCGTTTAAAAAAACAATTAATCTGATGCAGTTAAAAATGAACTGTTGCACAGGACTCCATCCATTACTTCCCGCACCATTCATTTCAAAGTAATTCTAAAATCTGTCATCAAATAATCTGCCTGTTTTAATAATTATAGCCTATGTTCTCCCAGGAGTATAATAATATAGACCATTTTCAGGTTCAAATTTAGTTTTTTTTAAAAATATATATAAAGTAGATATAAAAAAAAACTGTCGGTGCTTTTTATGCATATTTACGTAGCGATGTTTGTGTCAGAGATGCAGAATCACATTCACATTAATGGCTACGTGGCTTTTTTTCCGGGTGCATGGAGACGAATATTATAATCCAAGTCTTTTGGAATGTCACGTCATTAAAGGAAGCCTCTTTTTAATTTAAAATGCTCATCAGTGCCTTTGTCCGTATGTGTAGAAAGTATCATTATTAGTATTATGATCTCTGAATATATGGTGTAAGGGGTGTTGAGAAAGCAATTTAATATCCAGCGCTCACTTTAACTTAACGCGTTTGAATGTTTGTCTGTTTTCAGTATGGCTGACGTAAAGTGACTTCTTGAAAACAAAAGGAAGTCGATTGAGGTTTTGAGCTTTCATCTATAAAAGTTCCCACAGCTGTTTTGCATGAAGAGAGGGAGTGTTTCAGAGTCTAGCCAACCTGATTGGAGCAGAAAGCGCCAAATAAGATGGAAGCGAAAAAAGATATAGCTTTACTCGTCCAAACGTGCAACATAAACAGCCAAGCGCCGTTGATTTCTAGTTTTTCACTGACACACTAAAGGGGATACATACAGAGTGTTTTTAACCCCTTTAACAACTAGATGGGACATACAACAGAGCTGTGTATGACAATACAGAGTCTTTCTCAACGCCATATCCAAACCACACAAAGGTCAATTTTATTCTTCATAAACTTTCACTTCAAATAAGTTCAAATGGCTTTACTAAATACTATATATCGCTTACTAAAAACAAAAACAAACAAAACAAACTTAAGCGCCTCCTTACAACAGATTTCCAATTCAAAGTTGTTGAACTTAGGCCAACATCTTCAAACGTTTCTCTACCACTAGACTACACCGTGAAAACACTACCAAACAACGAAATTGACAACAGAGGGTCTTGAACCTTTGTTGCAAATTGGTGGAGTTGGGGGTGCAGCACTTATTTGTTTATTTATTTATTTATTTTTAAATACACAAACTGTATTTAAAACACACATTGTATGAAATCGTACGAAATTGCCTATTCGTAAAATACTTACAGGTGACATTTTAGAGATCTAGTCATTTACCCTCCATTTGAGATCTGTATATTGGTAGGCTAACTTAGGGGAGGCATACAGGGAGGCACTTTCATTATTCATATGATGTGGTTCAAGGTCTAACCACTCTGTTCATGTACAGTAACTGTCATCATGCAATATGTGGGTGGATACGAAAGGAGCTATACAATATTATATCACTATTGGAATTAGATGCTCATACTATTTTCAGGAGACATACATAACACCTTGTTGTGTGTCATGTACATTTAGACCTATTAGATGTTGAATGCACTACACAAGTAATTACTGGATTACTGTTTTAATCAGGACTTTTTATTTTCGTGTGTACTGTGCACTGGCTTTGTAACGCATTAAATAGTTTAAGTGTGCTTTTTTCTCTAATAACTGTGGAAGCAAGGAGTAAAGATCCGAATTTACAACAGTTTTAGTCCTAGTTGACCATGCTTTTGAGAAACGTGCATAAATAAATAAATAAATAAATAACCTAGTATTTAAGTATTTAGTAGCTTCGGAATATCCATTTACAGACCTTTCAGCATCCACCTGTATGTGGGTTCACATATGACACAACATAGCTGTTTGACTCTCCAATCAAAACAAACAAATTCATACATTCTCTGATTTCAGCATGTACATCCCATTCAAACACCCAATGCACCCTTCAACAAAACAATTAAAATCCGATTAGGAAACATTATGGTTTTCAGTCCTAAGTAACCTCTCGGCACCGGGGTCATGTACTAATAAGATCCACTGCCCACAAAGAGCTTCACAAATATCCTTGGCGACCGACTGTGGCCTATGGACCTTTGACATACATAGAAAATTAATTGGTCACTGTATTAACGAGGAAGGTGGGATTCCAGTTAATTAGTGGCGATTAGATAAGGGTGGAGATTATATGATTTGTCCCCAGTCCCCAGTTTGTTGTTGGGGATCAGCTTTTGTGTGTGTTAAATGAGAAGTGAGTATCGCTGTGCCTGTGTACAGAGTGGTTTTTGTGAACTGGCTACAGCTCCAGTCCATGGGAAAAACGTAATCGCAGGACCTCATTATCTAATTTTTCTCGCCATCTTTAGGGGGCAAACCCTAATCAAACATGACACCAAACTCTCTCTCTCTCTCTCTCTCTCTCTCTCTCTCTCTCTCTCTCTCACACACACACACACACACACATGCCCCTCCTCAATTGCCTTTTGCACGAAATGCAGGCTACGTTAACAGTGAAAAGAAATTAGTAAATTAAGGAAGTGTCTGCGGCATTCTGTTTAGAGACCATAAAGATGAATGAGAAGCAGTTAACAGCCTGATTGTGTAATTCAGTGTAACTACTGAAATACATTAAGGATGCTGGTAATGGTTTGCTGTATAGGATAGTGTTAACGCAAATGTGAAAAAAAAAATTGCTACTTCAGCCAAATGCTGAGTTTATTTAATGTTAGCGTTTGCGTGAAGCCCACTTTAAAAATGAAGACTGAGCTCTAATCGAATAATTCTTAAATGATACAATGAACACACAATTTTTTAATTAATGCATACTTTTATTGACACCAGCTCATCCAATAGCGTATTTCACCGTTGTAATATATGATCCTCACACCGCAACTATTCATTTTATTATAACGGGTAGACAGCAGTCTAGATAATGCATCAGCTAACAAATGTGGGCAACATTTTAATGATCCATTCCCTACCCTGCAGATATGACTCCTGCAATCAAAAATAAAAGATTGTCAAAGAGATTTACACCTGTCTCGTTGCCCGAACAGACAGCCCCTCAGACCATAGATCTGACTACTGGAGCCAGGTTGTCTGGAACCCGTGAGCTACTTCACCCTAAATCCGGATTAAACATGATAAAATTATCAGCAAAACGCCACTGGTATATGCATGATGAAGCGAACCTCAATGAACGCAAACCAAACAACGAAAGTAAAGCGAAATGAAAGCGCCAACATTACTCCATGTACTTGCCGGTCCAGCGCGTCTCTGCTCTCGTAGAAAAGCGTTTTATGTCATGAGATTATGAGACTCCCGTGCGATGCGGGTCACTGGTCCCAAGACACTCCCGGTTAGAGGGAGTAATTTCTCAACAAGCCTTTTAGGTTGGCAGGCGAAGGCGTATTATGACAGACTTCCCTATTTTCCTCTTCGAGTAACCAGCAGGTTTCTAGAGCCCATATTTCATTATTGTGAAAGAAACATCTATGACTGCAGCCAACATTGACTATATTAGAAGATAACGACCTGACAGAGTCTTTAATAATGTCGATTATTAGACTAGCATTCTTTATTTTAATCCCAGCCGGAGGTTTTACAGCATAAAGTACCAAACTCTCTCTCTCTCTCTCTCTCTCTCTCTCTCTCTCTCTCTCTCACACACACACACACACACACATGCCCCTCCTCAATTGCCTTTTGCACGAAATGCAGGCTACGTTAACAGTGAAAAGAAATTAGTAAATTAAGGAAGTGTCTGCGGCATTCTGTTTAGAGACCATAAAGATGAATGAGAAGCAGTTAACAGCCTGATTGTGTAATTCAGTGTAACTACTGAAATACATTAAGGATGCTGGTAATGGTTTGCTGTATAGGATAGTGTTAACGCAAATGTGAAAAAAAAAATTGCTACTTCAGCCAAATGCTGAGTTTATTTAATGTTAGCGTTTGCGTGAAGCCCACTTTAAAAATGAAGACTGAGCTCTAATCGAATAATTCTTAAATGATACAATGAACACACAATTTTTTAATTAATGCATACTTTTATTGACACCAGCTCATCCAATAGCGTATTTCACCGTTGTAATATATGATCCTCACACCGCAACTATTCATTTTATTATAACGGGTAGACAGCAGTCTAGATAATGCATCAGCTAACAAATGTGGGCAACATTTTAATGATCCATTCCCTACCCTGCAGATATGACTCCTGCAATCAAAAATAAAAGATTGTCAAAGAGATTTACACCTGTCTCGTTGCCCGAACAGACAGCCCCTCAGACCATAGATCTGACTACTGGAGCCAGGTTGTCTGGAACCCGTGAGCTACTTCACCCTAAATCCGGATTAAACATGATAAAATTATCAGCAAAACGCCACTGGTATATGCATGATGAAGCGAACCTCAATGAACGCAAACCAAACAACGAAAGTAAAGCGAAATGAAAGCGCCAACATTACTCCATGTACTTGCCGGTCCAGCGCGTCTCTGCTCTCGTAGAAAAGCGTTTTATGTCATGAGATTATGAGACTCCCGTGCGATGCGGGTCACTGGTCCCAAGACACTCCCGGTTAGAGGGAGTAATTTCTCAACAAGCCTTTTAGGTTGGCAGGCGAAGGCGTATTATGACAGACTTCCCTATTTTCCTCTTCGAGTAACCAGCAGGTTTCTAGAGCCCATATTTCATTATTGTGAAAGAAACATCTATGACTGCAGCCAACATTGACTATATTAGAAGATAACGACCTGACAGAGTCTTTAATAATGTCGATTATTAGACTAGCATTCTTTATTTTAATCCCAGCCGGAGGTTTTACAGCATAAAGTTTTCATTAATCTGGAAATGATGCCAGATAAGAAAGATGACAATTTGCACGGAATACATATAGGCCTATCTAAAATGTCCAGTGTCATATGCAGTAGTCTTTGAGATGTTAATTTTAGTATTTGCTAATTTAAATATAGACAGTGTTGCACATTCTCATTTTTGTGGTGTGTTAGAGAACAGTTGCTATTTTCTGTGTTTAAAACCAAACTAAACATTAACTGTGTTAATATAGTTTAATTGTGGATCAATTATATATGTTTTAGGTGAAATTTACAGTCACGTAGAATGTCGTTGGTTCTAATTGACAGAAATTTGTTCAAACTAGAAATACTTCAGTTCAGCGCAAACAATTAACATGATTAAAAAGGACTCCATACTTGTCCTGTAAAAAAAACTTTAAATATTTTATGCACATTTATAAGATACAGTTTGGTAAACTGTGAAAAATTAAGAAAACTCAAATAAATTTAAACTATGGTTCAATGAATGCACGTTTTTTCTTTTCACTTTAGAGAACATTTTTGATGTAACATCCAATTTACATAATTACTAAATTGCTTATTCTTTTTTACACTCTTTCCTTTGCGCAGACCTTTAGGTTTTACGTCTATTAAAGTTTATTCAACGCAACAATTCGCCTTGTTTGTGACAGAAACCTAATAAAAATACAGCCAACATCTAATGAAAATGACTATATACAATCACCTAGTAGTTTAACCTGTGATTATTAATAGTTAGATTTTTAAAATACGTTTGGTAAAAAGAAGTACCCTCCTCTCCACTGACCCTTTCAATCAGAAATATCAAGAGGTTGCTTTCAGCCATTAAACAGGTTTTATGGATGTGTGCGTTTGTAATATAAAATTAAATTTTGCCTTATTGGCTAGGCCTCCATGCTTGAAACAGGTTCTGGTAGCCACAGATCCGAGTCCGATGTTTACCAATTCAGAGAGAGGATATTTGATAGTTACTATTTTAATTTAATTTAGAATGTTTTCATTGTTTAATTGAAATGCTGCTGTTCACTTTTCATTTATGAATGAATACAGTTTAACGCAATGAATACAATAATATATATAATTATGTACAAATCATAAAAATATCTTTATTTCTGTAATAAATTGGATCAGTATATAAATACATGTCAATGACACTGAGAGGTTCAATTCTGGCAAGATGTACAATCAAACTTCCCGCGCTCTTTTGGGATCGGTTACATTAGACTAAGTCCATCCTCCATACACTCTTGAACACTGAGATTTGTTATAATAACTCTTTGCATCATAACCATAATAGCGTAGCAATCAAATTTGAATTTACTGCTGCTGTAGGCAGAGGGTTCTCAGTGCCATGAGGTTACATAAACCACATGGCTGGTGTGACCAGAAACATGATCCAGACATCATTCTTGAAGCTTGTCCCTTTGGGTCAAAGGAGGGGTGTGAGTTATGGACATGTAGCTTTTCCATTTCAATAGCCCATCTGGGTTTCTACTGTAAGACTTGCTGCATGAAATATTCAGGGTTCAGTGAAAATTGATCTGATGGTCTAGAGCGAGGCTTCTTTCCCGCCTTTAGCAATCTACCCCTGAGACTGGTAAGCAGCAACCAGTCACTCTGCAATATTTGGTATCAGTGTGTCCAGATTAGCTTGCAGCCATGGCACAAGTGTATATATCTGACCCTGGACCACAAAACCAGTTGTAAGGGTAATTTTTTTCAAAATTGAGATTTATACATCATCTGAAAGCTGAATACTTAAGCTTTCCATTGATGTATGGTCTGTTAGGATAGGACAATTGGCCGAGATACAACTATTTGAAAATCTGGATTCTGAGGGTGCAAAAAAAAAAAAAA
>NW_015505420.1:300678-331626 GCF_001515645.1 Sinocyclocheilus grahami | reverse complement strand
TCGAGGCACAGGCACACACACACACACACACACACACACACACACACACACACACACACACACACACACACACACACACACACACACACACACACACGCACACACATATATATTATGAGGTGCCAAACAGGAAATAAATAAAAATCTGAATATGTAGATGTAAATCTGAATATATCATTGTAAATTGTGAATATATAGTTATAAGCCTGAATATATAATTGTAAATTGTGAATATATATAATTCTGAATATATTGTTATGTCTGAAAACATAGAAGTAAATCTGAATATATACTTATAAGTCTGAATATATAAATGCAAATCTGAATATATACTTATAATTCTGAATATATAAATGTAAATCTGATTATATAGTTATAAGTCTGAATATATAAATGCAAATCTGAATATATAGTTATAAATCGGAATATATAAATGTAAATTGTGAATATATAGTTATAACTCTGAATATATAAATGTAAGTTATAAATATATAAAAGTAAATCTGAATATGTTATAAGTCTGAATATATAAATGTAAATCTGAATATATAGTTATAAGTCTGAATATATAGAAGTAAGTCTGAATATATAGTTATAAGTCTGAATATATAGAGATAAATTGTGAATATATAGTCATAACTCTGGATATATAAATGTAAATTGTAAATATATAGAAGTAAATCTGAATATATACTTAAGTCTAAATATATAAATGTAAATCTGAATATATAGTTATAATTCTGAATATATACATGTAAATTGTGAATATATAGTTATAACTCTGAATATATAAATGTAAATTGTAAATATATAGAAGAAAATCTGAATATATAGTTAAAAGTCTGAATAAATAGAGGTAAATCCGAAAATATAGCTGTAAAGTTTGAATACATAAAAGTAATTTGTGAATTTATATTTTTTATTCTAATTATATAATAGTAAATCACAATGTATTTTTTAATAACCTTGAGTATATAAATGCAAATCTGAATATATATATATATATATATATATAGTCTACATTTCAACATAAGTATATCTTTACTATTAGGCATATCAATAGGCAGATGTTCTTGCTTTTTTAATGAAAACAGTATGCTTATGTATCCTGTACATGTATCAATGCAGATATTGTACTAAATTAATTATTTTAATTATTACTGTCTATCATATGCTGCTGCAAATGTTTCTATTCACTCCAATCACTGTTTGTAAACATATGATGTTGTTGACAATTTCCCTAGCCCTCTCAGCCATGTTGAACTGTGTAGAAAAGATGGGTATTAGCATTGTCACTGACTGTGAGGACCTTTTGGCACCACAGCCAGCCTTTTTTAAAGTAGATGGAAAATACTCCTTTTGGTTTAGATTAGATAGATGCACTTACAATAATTAATATAGTAAAATATTTACATTGATAACTATATACAAGATGTACAGGTATACTAAAATGTCTATTGATATGCCTTATAATAAAGATACAGTTATATTGAGATGTAGACTATATATATTAATCTCCATAATTGCATTTATACATTCAGGATTTATACATACTTTCAGATTTCATGATATGCATTTCTATCAATGGTTTACATTTATATATTCAGACTTATAACTATATATTCAGATTTATAACTATATATTCAGAGATACTTCTATATATTCACAATTTACATTTATATATTCAGATTTACTTCTATATATTCAGACTTATAACTATATATTCAGATTTACTTTTACATATTCACAATTTACATTTATATATTCAGATTTATAACTATATATTCACAATTTACATGTACAGTATATATTCAGATTTATAAATATATATTCAGATTTACATTTATATATTTAAAATTATAAATATATATTCAGATTTACATTTATATATTCAGGCTTATTAATATATATTCACAATTTACACTTATATATTCAGATATTTATATAATTATTTCCTGTTTGGCACCTCATAACATATATATGTTTATCAAAGGAGCAATGCAGGGTAAATGATTACATGCAATCATTTTATGAAAATTAAGTACTTTTAATTACATTATTTTACACTTTAAAATAAAACGCTCATAATCAGACTACAGTTAGTTTTTTAGTGATTACATGATTACATATTATTCAGTTATTCAAAAAGTAAATTAGTGCAGGTAAACAACAAATTATAATATATCTGTTTTTAGTAAGTTAGTAAATTTAAAATAGATTTTATCTTTTTAAAACAATGTTTTAAATTTAAGAATTAGCTTTTCATCAATTCACTCACCCCAGTTTCAGAAAGCCTGCATTTTATGTTGTTGATAGCAAATAATGAAACATATTTCTTTCTCTTTCTATTTTTGTATTAATGTCGTACAAAATAATCCTATTCAAATCTATGTGAACATCCAATTAGGTCGAAATTAATCCAAAATTAATCAAAAGGTAGTCAGATTAGATTACTTTAATGTGTAATCTAATAGATTATGTTACTAACTACCATTTTTGTCTTGTAATTTGTAATCAGTAATAGAGTACAACTTTAAAATCATCTACCCATCACTGCAAAAGAACACACGTATTCTCATGGCCCCTTCTACTTGGCTGTGTATTTGAATCTTAATGAGGCCTTATTTGTTATGAATCTTTTCACCTGGTTTTTAGAAACCAATTCAGGCACGCCCACCCATCCACCCACACACAAATAATCCATATGCCATTGTCCACCTACCGAGAGTGTAAAGCCGTTATGTGCTCCGTGAAATGTCAGTAGTCCTCTGCTTTACCTTCGAAGTGCGAGAGGCACTGTGCCTTTACCAAAAGCAAAACAATCTGAGGAAACTGGGAACAATCATAGGCAGGCTCCAGCAAGCTATCATAAAAAAGCCGACTGCTCCTCGCCTCCAGTTCACTCTATGACCTGATGAAAGATCAATGAGCAGACCAGGCTGCCAGTGCAGCAGGAAACAGACCAATAAAAAAAGAGACACGAAGGCCTCCTGCTTTTCATAAAACAAGTGGCACTGCACGAGTATTGTATAAGATACACAAGAATTGTATAAGATACTAAAGAGACTGTTTGCAAACTCACACATGCATTTTTCACACTGTGGATTGGAGCATGTCAAACGCTTGTCCTATGAGGTGGAGAAATGTGATGTTGTGTCAGTGGCTAACACACACAGAGCAGAAGGCTGAACACCGCTAGTCCCGATAGAGGAGTGCTGAATGGGCTTTTCTCAGTGAGGAGCAGATCTGGTGGCTCGTTGGCTTTGGCCTTGGCGCTGCTGCTCCTGCTGGATGGAATGCAACAACAGAAACAGACTAATGCCTGCCAAACTCAACTCAAAATCAACAGAATATGTCTACGCATATGCCTTTACACAAATGATTTGGAGACTGGCACTGTAAATGTAGTTGACTGCATTTGCCTAAACTGATAACAGTCTATAAGGGACATTGGAGAACATTGTTTTAAAGGAGTTGATCTGACTGCTATAGCACAGTAAGGAACTATACCACTGGACTAGATACTGTACACCAGGGTTCCTCAAATCTTGCCCAGGAGGGCCAATGCACTGCAGAGTTTGGATCCAGCCCTGATCAAACTCACCTACCAGTGATTTTCTAATGATCCTGAAGACATTGAATAGCTTTCTCAGGTGTGTTTGATTATGGTTAGAGCTCTTTTTATATATATATATAAAAAAAAATATCAAATGCGATCTGTCACACAGGAAAGTCTGGGAATGTCAATTTATGTTTTTATTTTGTATTATTTCGCTGTAAATTATAAGGTTATTTCTTTTTTACTTTCAAAAACTGTAAAATTACATGAAATGTCCCATTAGATTTATTATAGTTTTCAGCATATAAGGTGACTTACCATTAACAAATGAACGGGTTTTTACCATAGCAACAAGTATTTTCCTGTTAAAATTACGATCATTTCACAGTGTGGAATATTCAAATTCCTGTGTAACTGATCTGAAATATTCCCATTCTATGGTCGCACAGAGACACAACAGTTTGTAAAGACCACAGATGGACGGCTCTGATCCGTTGCATGCTTGTGTGATTTGCAACAAGCTCTTTATGTAACATGTTAGGGGGGAAACAGATTTTGTCAGGTGGAGATGAGGTTCATAAGTTCATGGCTAGTTTAAACTGAAGCATTCCACGTGAAGTCTTTACATTATTTCAATTTAATTCCAGCCTCCCTCCGCCCTCCTGTGTCTGCATGCTCAACACTGCAGTTGGATCGAATCAGATTTACTTCTTCTGAGATACAAGTACAGACCACAAATATGATTAAGGCCTTGCTTCTCTCTCTCTTTCCTAAACATGGGTTTATTCTGAGAGGTGATTCAAATACACTAGCTGAGGTTAAGGCAAAAAAAAAAGAAATGACTTGAAACTCTTGATCTTCAGAATAATGTCAGTCATTTAACTGAACATAGGTTTTGATTTTAAAAAAGGATTTTAAAATAGCAAGCTTCATTAGACCATAAAATCCTAGACATGAAGTTTTCATTAGTCTTTGTTACTGTAATATGGATCATCTGGTTTAAAATGTTATTCTTGAATTTCATTTAACATTTATTTACCATTACAGAACCTTCTGCAATCAAAATATATGTTATTTCAAGAAAGAAAGAGAGCTGACAAAAAAAGGCCTGTTGCAGGTGTTTGGTTGTTTGAAGACGCAGCACTGTGCTTTGAGTGTACGTATGAACAAACTTTTCATCTCCTGATAAAACACCAGCTGATGGCTATGCCATTTCCTCTGCTTGATTACAGCTAGAATTACTCTGGTTGTTTGTGTAGACGCAGCGTCTTGGTGCATTTGATGAGGACCATTAGAGAATGAATACATCAAGAAGACTCACCGTATATCTCTTTAAACTTTTTTTTTTTTTGAATAAATGCCAAAGATCAGAGTGTATTATTAATCAGCTGTGCAATGAAAAGTATCAGTCACAAACACTTACATTCCATTTGGCAAATGATTGCATAATTCGCCTGCAATCTTCAGTTCTGTGCTTTTTATATGGTTTCAATAGTGAACATTGTGGTCAGTTAAACCTTGAACTACCTGATCAGTCTGTCCCTTCAGTGCCTCAGGGTTTGGTTTCTCTTCAGCAGTAACTGCTCTTAAATCGCTCATCTGTTGAAGGTGGTAACATCATCACAATATTATGTCCAGATGTGACTCAGTGAATGTTAGATGTGCCGTATCTCATTGTGCCGCATATGGTCTCTATCAGATTCAAATATGAATGTCCAGCTTCATTAATGCACAGACACAGATTCCACATCTCTGGACAGCCGTATCAGCAGCAAACATCTGGACTTCTGTGTTTTTCCAGTGTGTGTTTTTAGGCTGAGCAGTTGATGTTCCATATTCCAGGACAGACAAGTGAAGTAGCTTCAAAGAAATGGTATACTAAGTTTAGAATAATTTATGAAAGAGTGACAATTCACTCTATTACAAGGGTTACTATAGACCAAGACGACGAGTTGAAAAAGGGCTGATGCCTTTAATCCAACAGATTGAAAACAAATTGCATTCCGTACATACAAAACTGATCTGCATTAACTTTCCTATCCTTTCTGAGAGTTCACGAGTTCACACGCACATATAATTAGCTGAAGTAATGCGTATTTGGCGTGCTGTCCGAGGAAGGGCTCCAAGCTCGGGAATGGACCGAACCCAGGTTACAAAAGTATCTGATGTGCTCCTCCCGAACTTTGTTAATAAAACATCATTTTGAGAGATGTGATTGGGTTAACTTTTATACTTTCCCACCAAAGAAATCTTAATACACTGTTAATTTATGATACTAAACTCACATTTCAGTTTAGTTCAATGCTGTATTTTAAAGTGAATATCAGTTTGTTGGGATTAATGATGACATATATGTATATCAAAAGTGACAGTAAAGACATTTATAATGTTACAAAATATTTATATTTCAAATAAATGTTGTTCTTTCTATAATCATAAAAAATAATTCCTCAAAAATGTTTGGCAACACAACTGTTTTCAACATTTATAATAATCATAAATGTTTCTTGAACAGCAAATCAACATATTAGAATGATTTCTGAAGGATCATGTGACACCAAAGACTGGAGTAATGATGCTGAAAATTCAGCTTTGATCACAGCAATAAATTACATTTCACAATATATATTCACATAGAAAACACTTTTTAAAATAATTGTACTTTTTTTTTAAAACATCAAAAAATCTTACTGACCCCAGACTATATTACTTATTCAACCATAGAGCCATGATTAAATGCTTACTAAATGTATATGTATCATATTTGTCAGTAAACCACAATGACAAATTTCAGATATTAGGATCTATGTGCTCAGAAAAACTCAGAAAAACTTGATGTAACAGAAACTATGGACTCTCTCTTTTGTAGCACTTTAGATATGGTTACTCCTTTATGCTTAAAGAAGATTATGGAAAACAGTCCGACACCATGGTATAACGAGCACACTCACGCCTTAAATAGAGCAGCCTGGAAAATAGAGCATAGCTGGAAGAAAACAAAACTAGAGGTATTTTGTATTGCATGGAGGGAAAGCACTTCTACTAATAGAAAAGCTCTCAAAACGGCTAGATGTGCTTACCTTTCGTCTCTTTTAGAAGAAAATAAACACAACCCCAGGTATTTATTCAATACAGTGGCAAAATTAATGAAAAATAAACCATTAACAGGCGCATAAATTTCCCAACAGCACAGTAGTAATGACTTTTTGAACTTCTTTACTTTCAAGATTAATACTATTAGAAATACAATTCTATCCATGCAGCCATCAGCTACAGTATAGAATGAGACAGTGCACTATAGATTCCCTGAGTAACAATTCCACTCATTCTCTGCTATAGGAGAAGAATAATTGTATAAACTTGTCAAAACATGAAAACCAACAACATGGTTATGTTAGACCCTATTCCATCTAAGCCACTAAAACAAGTGCTTCCAGAAGTCATAGATCCTCTTCTGAATATTATTAATTTGTCAGTGTCATTAGAATATGTCCCAATATCCTTCAAACTGGCTGTTATTAAGCCTCTCATTAAAAAAACACAACTTGATCCTAGGGAATTAGTTAATTACAGACCGATCTCAAAGCTCCATTTTCTATCAAAAATACTAGAAAAGGCAGTATCCTCTCAGCTATGTTCCTTCTAGAGAAATGGTATCTGTGAGGATTTCCAGTCAGGATTTAGACCCTATCATTGTACTGAGACGGCTCACATCAGAGTTACAAATTGCCTGCTCTTATCATTTGATCGTGGTTGTATTTCTCTATTAATGCTACTGGATCTTAGCACTGCATTTGACACTAACGACCACACTATTCTTTTGAGTAGACTACAAAATTATGTTATCATTAGTGGAATTGCATTGGCATGGTTCAAATCTTACTTATCTGACCGTCATCAATTCGTAGCAGTGAATGAAGAGGTATCATATCAGTCACAAGTGGGGACACTTCATTTCCAGCGATATCGTTGACATGATTGCAAAGATATTATTTAAACTGAGCTGGATGTTGACATCACTGAATTCAATGATGAACTGTCTTTAACTGAAAAATTAGTGTTTACTATTGTCATTTTGCATTATTGACACACTATTTTCCTAATTAATGCTGTTCAGTTGCTTTGACACAATCTGTATTGTTAAAAGCGCTAAATAAATAAAGGTGACTTGACTTGACTTGACAAGTACAGTATGGAGTACCACAAGGTTCAGTACTATGACCGCTGCTTTTCACGCTTTACATGTTACCCTTGGGAGATATCATCAGGAAACATGGTGTTAGCTTTCACTAGTATGCTGATGATGTGTAGCTCTATATTTCTTTGTGGCCTGACGAAACATACCAATTTGCAAAACTAGCGGAATGCATAGGATGACTAGTAATTTCCGACTGCTAAATTCTGAAAAATTGTTAATTATTGGACCAAAAACCTCCATATGTAATAACCTGGAACACTGTCTAACACTTGATGGCTACTCTGTCAATTCTTTTTCATCAGTTAGGAACTTAGGTGTGCTATTTGGTTAGAGTTCTTACTAGAACCAGGAAGTATGACCATATTAGCTCGGTTATGTCAACTCTGTACTGGCTCCCCATTGAACAGCGAATACATTTTAAAATCTTGCTAATTACTTATAATGCCCTGAATGGTTTAATTCCTCAATACTCCAGCGAGCTCATATTGCATTATAGTCCTTCACGTCCACTGCAATCTCAAAACTCTAGCCATTTGATAATACCCAGAAAATCAAAATCAACAGCGGGTGGCAGATCCTTTTCCTATTTAGCACTCAAACTCTGGAAGAGAGACACACTCTGTCAGTTTAAATCTAGATTAAAGACCCATCTCTTTAACCTGGCATACACATAACACACTATCACATTTCTATAATTCAAATACGTTAAAGTATTTTTAGGCTGCACTGATTAGGTCAACCGGAACTGGGAACACTTCCCATAACACCCAATATACTCACTACATCGTAAGAAGAATGGCATCTACGCTAATATTAGTCTCTTTCATTCTTATTCCGCGGTCACTGTTGCCACCCAGATCCAGTCCATTTCCAGACCAGATGGTGGATCAGCACCTAGAGATGACCTCTACAGACCTGAATGTCAGCAGAGACCATGTCAACTAGACGGCCATCGGAACAAGACCTGATGTGATATTTGTGTCAATTAACCTTCCCCCTGTTAATAAATAAACAAGTTAAAAAGGTTTCTATATCAATTAATGCCCCCCATTGCAGTCGAAAGCAATACCTCTAAGAGTCACATGATCTTCTGATTCAGCACACTGAGTACTAACAAGATAAATGTGTCAACAGCAAAGAAAAAAATGTGCCTGTCTACAGTAAATCAGCAAGGCACGGCATCTTTACAATATACTAAAGCCCAATGGAAGTGATGTGCACTCTGTTACTAGCTAGTTCTGACTTGGGCTTCTCTGACTTTAAAGATTATTGAGCAAATTATCAATTTGTCAAGTCTTAAGCAAAGAGCATGTGGCAGCCTATGGCAGCGCAGTTCAACTAGAGGCTTTTTATAATGATTGGATTTGTCGTGATTAGAGCTCTTAAATGATCAGGCCAAAATATTGACCTTGTGCATGTCTCTCACTCTCTGGCTTTCCGTATTCCTCCAAGGTGAATAAACCACTTTAAATATTCACAGTTGACATCCTTTTAATTGCTGAGTTGAGATCAATCTAATAATGTTATTCACAGTATGGAATTGAAAGATTGGCTGATCACCAGCACTGCCGCAAAGGACTTTGATACAAAAGTGAAACAGTGCTTTGCCAGTCCTTCATAGGTGTGGCTTTAAAGTTAAGCTAATTCTGTTTTATTCCTGACAATGAAATTAATTTGATTGCAATGTACCTGAAGGAATCACCAAAAACTCAGAATGCCTGAAAAGTCCTAAGACTCCATGTGCGTAAACCGCAAGAATTCAGATATTTCCTGTAGCTCAAACAGTAGAGCATGGCAATGCCAAGGTCATGGTTTGATTTCCACAGGAAGTGAGAACTGACTAAATGCAAATGTGTACTTGGGATAAAAGTGTCTGCCAAATGCATTAATGTAAATAGGTTAAAAGTTGCAAAAAAAGGCCCACACACTACTAAGTGCGAGATAAAAACCACAGCTTTACTAAGACATGGCAAACGTTTCGATCACAATTGCTTTTCGGTAGTCTTTTTTCATCTTCATATTGTGCAGGCCTTTTTTGCAATTTTTTGCAATGCACCTGGCATGAAGCAAAAAGCTAGGATTCCGAACAAACATTTTCCACGAGGCTTTGATAAATGACTAAATAGCAAAAACCAAACTATCCAGTGGCATGAATACATTGAACAGCTTTCATTCTTATTTAAAAGATTTACTAGAAAAAAATTAAATAATATAAAATAATATCTGCTTGTAATTTTGACAAAGCTGGGTAAATAACTTACAAATTGTAGTCCTTTACTGATAACAAATTAACATGACAAAAATTTTTTTATTTTGAAACTCACTTTAAAATGAAAACAATCTAAATAATACACTTAAACAGTCAAAATATAAATATTTTAATTATTTACCCACATGTTATGTGACCGTTAACAAACATCAGAGAACTGTAAACATATGAATGTGAATTATTGAATTATTACTTAAATATTACTTCTGTGTAAATATAGTCACCTGACTAGTGGCTGGTGTGAGCAGTTCTAAAAAAAATGGAAGACTTTACGAATGTTTATGAGTGGAGAATTTTTTTGGAAGGAAAATTTAAGCAAAGAATTAGGACAAATCATTCAATTATGAATAATTTACTGTCATTGTGTGAATTAATATGTAATCATGTAATCTATAAAAAAGTAAATGTAACTGAGTACATAATTTTTGGAACCTGATTACGTAATCCTGATTACATGTAATCAGCTACTACCCAGCACTGTTAAGTGATTAAGAAACAAGCGACAGTCTGTTTATAGTTTATAGTCCAGTGCTCTGCATGTAAAGGGCTTTGTGACGCCTGGTCCACAGCTGCTAAATGTGTTTGTCATGTTATCACGTTAGCCTGTGGAACAGAAGGAACACTGCTGCCGACGGAGACAGACCACACTCAGACTGCTCACTTCCTAAATACATTTGTTCATTAATTCACTTTCTGCCCACTTCAGCGGGCTCTGACCTTTCATCAGATGCCAAGCGACCGAGTAAAAGAACATCGTCCATCCAGCATCCCTGCAGCCACACCCCCAGCCCAGCTAATAGAGTTAGTGTAATGCCGTCTCAGAGGCTGTCGTGAAACTGAATTGGGAGCAAGATGGCTTTATTTGCAGCCCACCACTCTCACAGACAAACATAAAGCACAGCGGGGTCTTTGAGCCACGGCTGCAGACAATCTAATTGGTATTGACATTCTCGTCTCTGAGGAAATTTGACATCTAAGGGCAAACAATTCTATTTAGTTGCCTGAATACTCTCAATGGAGGACTGGCGCGGTTCGACAGCATGCCGCTCGGCTCCCCACGTACTCCTGCATGGCAATCGATCCTAATCTGATTCTGGACAAGGAGCAGAAAAATGAAAATAAAATCAAAAGCACTGTTAGGGCAAAATATTAACAAGGGAGAACAATCCTGGTGGTGGACAGCAGCAGTAATGTGCTTGAGCTACAGTATTGTTAATGCATGGACCGTTGCAATTTCCCCTCCATAAAGGTGCCTCTGCCTCAAAGAAATCTGCTGCTCCAGCTAAAAGCACCACAGGCTGCCAAAAGGGCCTCATTCTCTGAGAGCGCGTCTTGGGCCCGGCCCTGGTCGCCTGATTTCATTAGTCTCACTCCCTGGAGAACACATCACATTTTTTGCGAGAGTGGACCATCCAGGAGGGGCTTACAATGAAGGTCCATCATAGAAGAGAGTGCATGTGTGACAGATGACGGATCAGAAAAATTGAAGTGGCCCTCACAAATTCTCTGTCGGCTATGTTTGTGTGTGTGTGCGTTTGTACACCAAAGGCTACTTTCAGTCGGAGGGTCTTTTACTTGCGTCGGTCAGTCAATGAGCGAATGAGATATGCAGAGTCAACTATATAGGAAGCTATTTGGTGAATCCACTCAAAACATTCATCTATTTGTCTGAACATTTTGACCAGCCCGACACAACTGCATTCAGTATGTTTATAAGCATGCACTTGTGATAGAGCTACAGCAGGTTTTGCCTAGTCGAGCTGCAGTCTTCATCTGTCTGTCTGAGTGTTTGGGACAAGATGTGTGATCAAATATTTGAAGCATTAAATATTTGGTGTTTTTAAATTAAACTGCTAGAGTGCATGTTAACGCACTGATTGACTCAATAAAAAGCCATGAGTTTGGTGAGGGAGCATCTGTCCGTTTGAAACCTCTTTTTTTTTTAAATATGCAGAATTTATCGATAACCGTTTGTCATGTAATACACCAACCAATCATGATGTGGCACAACAAGCTCAAATTTAATTGGAAAATGAAGTGGAGCGATAATTTCCCGGTCTATTCATAAATCCTTTGAAAATTACCACCATCTGTTTTCAGACTTTTAAAAAAAATTATTATTATTATTATTTTTTTTTTACAAACATGAAATGGCTAAAATAAAAAGTTAAAGATGATGAGTATTGTTCTTAACAGTTCGGATGGACAGATGAATTTACGTTTATGGAGAGATATGGATCTTCGGTTTGTCTCATTTTATGTTTTATGTTAACTGACTTCAAAGCACTTGGCAAAACCATGCAGAACTAGAAGTTGCATTAATTGTGTTTCATTTACTGTTATTTACATACTGCATATTGATATACTGTTTACCATTTGATGAAACTATCACAAATCAAACCCAAGTGCCACCTACCTGTTATGTGAAGTGTATGCTGATAGGTCAAGAACACGTGAATTGCGACGTTAAAGGACTTAGCTATCTTACCATTTTAACCATTTGAAGAATTTTTAAATTTTCTTTTTACTGGAAAGCAAACAAACAAACAAATGTATGCATTAAGAATAGTACTTATTGCAGTGTTCTTATCTGATGGATGTGGCATAGAAATTAGCATAATGCACACCCAAACCATCTCCATATAATTGCTTTCCACACAACCTCACCAGTGTTTGACTTTTAAGTGTTGAAACATAATAAGTACCTTTAGTATTGACTACATTTATTATGAACCCATTCCTATGCTTGATACTCTGACATAAGTAAGGGTGTCCCTTACGAAACAAAAATATATGGGAATATACTGCAAAATATGACGCGTTATGTTGCAAAATATATTTCCATATATGGGAAACTAATGCTTATATTTTTCAATATACTGCAATATATGCATTCACCATGTATATGCATTCAGCCATTCAGCCAATGTATATGCATTCAGCCAATATGTTGATACAAATAAAAATATTTAGAAATGAAGACAACAATAGCATTACATTAATATTCATCAAGTTTTTTAATCAACTTTCTGACTGTTCAAAGCAGAGTAAATGTTAAGATTAATTGTTATTAGGGGCCAAGTTTTCCTTTTTTCGCTACTCCTCCTTCAAATTTTGTCCAACTCATATAAAAATTGGCTCATATGATCTTTGACCTGAGCCACACAGAAATGACTGAACAGATTTTTTTTTGATTCATCAAAAAATCGTTTGAAAGTTATGATGTCACAAAGTCAAGGAAGTCAACCAAAATTGGTTCAGAGGCTGTATCTCAGCCAAAGGTAGATCAATTGACAGAACACTTGCTGTGCTTCATCAAAACCATGGTCTGAGGACAGACGCCTAATTTGGGAACAGCGCCACCTATGGGTCATGAGATTCAGAAAAAGGCAATTTTTGCTAATAACCTTTGAATGGTTTGTCAGAACCGTGGATTATGCCAGTGGTTTTCAAACCTCTCTATGAAGTACTATGGAACGATTTTCCGGACAATTTTCAAATAGAATAGCAAATTGTATTTTCAATTGCATTTTCAATATGTGGACGCATAAATTGTGACATAATCCAAATGCAATTGCAAATCCTGCATTAGCGTTTGCATTTTCGCTTTTGCGAACGCACAGTGACTGCCAAATTTCAAATGAAAAAGCAAAGTCCATTTGCAACTGTATTTCCCATGTCTTAGGAGTTACGAGCCTGTCATATTTAAATAGCAATATTAATTACCAGTCTGCTTTTTCACTCTCGCTGCGTCGCGCATGTAACCTGCCAAAACTCAAATGGAATCGCAATTCCTTTTGCATTTGAATTTCCGACGTCTGCATGGAAAGCTGCCAATCAATGTGAGGGGGCGGGGCTATACTAGGGGGCGTGTTTGTATTGGGAGGTGACGTCACTCACAGACGACCGTGCCGAATGCTCTGATCAATGGAGGTAATCGGTAAAGGCTCCGCTAAAGGCAGCTACCAATCAGTTTCACACCTGTGTGAACGAACAGACAGTGCAACCTTCTTGGCACAATACATAATTATGTCTTTTTTACCCCAAATGTAGCAATTATCCCCTGCTAACAGCGGGAGCCACAACGGTACGCACAATAGGTCAATATTCACTATAAACCAAACGCTTTTCACCTGTCTCTGCATCTCTCCCTGTTTACTCTCACTTACACTTTTAATCCGTAATAGAGTGTGTCACACCTGCCTCAAGACCTTTTGCCGTTTGCACTCCACTTGATGCACTTAAACAAACAGAGCAAATCTACCTCAGAGCATTCTGCACGGTCGTCTGTGAGTGACGTCACCTCCCAATACAAACACGCCCCCTAGTATAGCCCCGCCCCCTCACATTTTTTGACAGCTTTCCATGTAGACGTCGGAAATTCAAATGCAAAAGGAATTGCGATCGCAGCGAGAGGGAAAAAGCAGACTGGTAATTAATATTGCTATTTAAATATGACAGGCTCGTAACTCCTAAGACATGGAAAAAACAGTTGCAAATGGACTTTGCTTTTTCATTTGAAATTTGGCAGTCACTGTGCGTTCGCGAAAGCGAAAATGCAAACGCTAATGCAGGATTTGCAATTGCATTTGGATTATGTCACAATTTATGCGTCCACTTATTGAAAACGCAATTGAAAATACCTTTTGAAAATTGTCCGGAATATCGTTCCATAAAGTACCCCCAGCACTGCACATTTTGTATGTCTCCCTATATCTGACACACCCACTTCAGGTCTTGCAGTCTCCACTAATGAGCTGATGAGTTGAATCAGGTGTGATAGATGAGGGAGACATACAAAATGTGCAGGGTTGGCGGTACTCCAGGACAGGTTTGAGAACCACTGGATTATGCCATGATTGGATGAACCACCTGTCCACCATTTTGAATTTTGACATAAATTGTGATATCTTTTAAAATATTTAACATACTGGTACAAAATTTGGTAGGCTTCATCGTCAGCATGTCCTGAAGGTACTTGAGAAGTTTGAATACAGCCCCACATAGGGTTCCAGAGATACAAGTTTTTTTTGTGCAAAAATGCTTATAACTTTTGAAAACATTGCCCAAAATCTTTGTGTCATTACAAATGAATGGTCATAAAAATTAATGTTGCAATTATCAACTTAAAGTTTACATTAGAATAACTTTTTTGTGGCTTTAACTTGTTGAGATCAAGCTGTATCTCAAAATGTCAATTAATTTCTTATTTTCACTTAACTTCATGAAAAAAGCAAGAACAGTTACTTTTTAGTAATTCGTGTTATTTTGTATTATCTGTATACTATTATAGTTTTTATTAATATTTTGAGTTAGCTTTTATTTTTGTATTTCAATATAAGTTTTAGTGTTTTGCTTATGTGTTTTTGTCATTTTAAATTATATATATATATAAAATTATATAATTATTATAATAACTGTAATATATATATAGCTTTCTTTTTTATTTCAGTTTTTAGTAAAAAAAATTTAGTTAGTTGCAAAGTTAGTTGCAACATTTTTAATTTTTTTAAGTACAAGTTTTTCATTTGATATTTTTATTTTATTTTATTTAAGTTTTATTTCAATTACTGAAAATGATTTACATTACTTTTAGTTAACAATAACAACACAGTTATTAATCAGATTCAGATAATTTTATTTAAATAAACATTTTGGCGTAAAACACCCCATGCCTCTAAAGAATCCAGGAGTCTGTAACTTCTCAGAAATTTTCACTTGGAATATTTTCATTTGGAAAATTGTAAGTGAAAAACATCTGCACACAGCTATGATGTGCAAATATATGCATATGCACAGATGAGCAGATGAGACTAAGTGAAACTGTTGCCAACACCTAGTAGAAAAGCTGAAATCTTAGTAACATTAAAAGACTTCCAGACTTTCCTGCACTGCTGCCTGCGAGATCTCAATCAGAGCACCTGAGAGAGGCCTTTCTCAATGTACCTGAGGTAATGTTCTCTGCCACTGATAGACTTGATTTACACAGGTTGAAATGCAGGGCTTGTGTCTCCTGCTATGTGGGGATAAACAGGTTGGTCTCTCTCAGAGGCTTTCGTTTTGATCAGTTGTGCAGATAGACGTCCATAAACGTCTGTCTTGTGGCCCGTGGCAGTGTCTGCTCCGAGACTGATGTTATCATAGAGAACAGGCCAAAGATGTGGACACATTCCTCCTGTTGGCTATTGACTGAATGTGGGCCTGTTCCTCGTTCTTTGTGTTTAGCATGTTAATTAGATGTCCAGTCAGTGCAAAGAGACAGTGGCGCAAATCTGGAGAAGCATAATGAAATTAAATACAGTGGACAAGGCCCTTGTGATGAGTTGCAGTGAAATCAGTATTGTCACTGTGGACTTTCTCAGGCCAGAATAACGCGACAGTTACATGAATTGATTATGTTTTTGTGACACTGCAGGTTGAATGGGTTTGTCAGTGAAAGCATGTTTACATCCATGCCTCACACAAGCAGAAGCCTAAAATTCGATACTCAGCCAAACTAGTGCTAATAAACAGTGATCCGGCAACCTGGAGACATGCGAGTGATCCATGAGCAGCCTCACTTTCTTTCTGTGCTTTCAGGCATGTTTGGAATGATCAGGTGACGGTTTGGGGATTTTGTATTCAGGGCATGAGCAAATGCTGAGAGATGAGAAAACCTCAGAGCAACATATAAATAAAGGGTCTAGAATGAGATTTTAAGTTAATATTTCAATAATTCATTGAACACATGCTCATGTTCACAGTTCTACGATGTTTGTCAATATAGTAAAATTATAAAAAATAGTTGCTTTTTAAGGGTGTTCCCATTTTACAAGAACCAACTAAGACGTTTCAGTGATCAAACGGAATAAAACAAACAAAAATAGCCTTCGCATTGAATTATTATTATTATTATTTCATCTAATTATAAAAAATTTAAACAAAAATACGTTTCTATATGCAGTATGTACCGTACAATAAAAACTAATATTTGATCATTACAGTAGTACTTTTATTTTACACTACAAGTTATAATACTCATATTCATGTCTTAAATTCCTTACTTTCAGGCTGCTGTTTTGGTGGAAAACTGGCTGTCTACACAAATGTTGGAAATTATGCAAATGTGAAAATAACATGTCCCTGGTGCATGTGTGTTCCAAAATTCATATTATGCATGACCCAAACTCACAGAGTTTGTAAGGAGCAGCATTTACTGTGAACAGAAATAGTTGCTCAGAGATGCTGAAAACACCAGATCATGAGCTGTTTACGTGTAAATTAACACAGTTACACGCATGACTCTGAAAGATGCAGTGCATCAGACTAAAGGCCTATTCACACTATGAACAAGAACTATAACAATGACTATATTAGCGTCCACATCATTGCACAATATCATTCTGTTTATTATAAGCACGCTTCAGTTTTGTTGTCTGCTGCTTTAAATACTCAAGCTCTTTAAAGCAGGATGCATTTTGATTGGCTGTCATTGTTTGTACCATTAATCAGCTGGAAAAACATCCTTATTCTCATAGAAATAGATAGATTATTAAACTTTATAGATATCGTTATTGTTATAGTTATGGATTTTGTTACAAATGACCCTTAAAAAGATAATTCAGCCAAAAATGAAAATTGTTTCAATATTTACTCACCCTCACATTTAGTTTTTTCAAAAGACACTT
Organism: Sinocyclocheilus grahami; assembly: GCF_001515645.1. Lineage (NCBI taxonomy): Eukaryota > Metazoa > Chordata > Actinopteri > Cypriniformes > Cyprinidae > Sinocyclocheilus > Sinocyclocheilus grahami. Next base: position 313,933 of record NW_015505420.1, on the reverse strand, counting down.
TGAAGAATGTCAGTTACCATACAGTTTCTGTTCCCCATTGACTTTTTTTTCATACTATGGTACTCAATGACTTCAACTGTATGGTTACTGACATTCTTCAAAGTGTCTTCTTTTGTGTTCAACAGAAGAAAGAAAGTCATACAGGTTTGGAACAACACGAAGGTGAGTAAATGATAACTGAATTTTCATTTTTGGCTGAACTGTCTCTTTAAATTGCAGCCCTATTTAAAAGATTTACCATTCAATTTGATTAAACTGTGCAGCCTATTTTTTTATTATTATTTTATACTTTTATGATATAATTAATAATAATCACCCCCTTTAAAATAATCACATTTTGTTGCTTTTACAGCCTGAAATGAAGACGAACACAGTTTTTGTTTTATCCAGCTGTACGTACTCAGTGCAACTTATAACATCCAAGTGAAAGACATAACAACATATCAGAGAGAGAGGAAAAAAAGAATATCTGTGTTGGAAAAATAATCACCCCCCTTCTAAAAATGAATTGTAAACTCAATCAGGTGTAGCTAATTGCCTTCTCAATGGCACACAAAGGCATTTGACTTTCAGCTGTGATCAGCTATGGTCTTTTTGATCGGCTCAGCATGAAAAGAGCTTTCCTGGAGCATTTCAGTCCTTGGTAGTGCAACTGAAGCAAACAACTATGGATGGCAAAGCACTGTCAAAAGATCTCCGGGATAAAGTTGTGGACAGGCACAAGTCAGGAGATGGATACAAGAAAATTTAGGCTTTATCAATGGCTAGAAGCAAAATGAAGTCTATTATAAAGAAGTGGAAGGTATTTGGTAAAACACAGACCCTCCCTGGAGTATGGGGGTGTTTCACTGCAGCAGGGACTGGAGCACATGTCAGGATAGAAGGAAAATGGATGGGGCAAAATATCGTCAAATTCTTGAGGAAAATCTGCTGCCCTCTGCCAGAAAGATGTCAATGGGAAGAAGGTTTACCTTCCAACATGACAATGACCAAAGCACACAGCAAAACTGACCACACAGTGGTTGAAGGAGAAAAAGTTGAATGTCCTTGCATGGCCTCGTCAGAGCGCAGACTTAAACTCCACTGAAAATCTGTGGAATGACTTGAAGACTGCAGTCCACAAATGGTTGCCATCAAATTGAACTGAACTTGAGCAGTTCTGCAAAGAAGAGTGGGCAAATATTGCAACGTCTAGATGTGCAAAGTTAGTAAAGACAAATCCCAACAGACTGAAGACTGTAATTAAAGCAATTAAAGGTGGTTCAACAAAATACTGACACAAGGGTGTGATCCTTTTTCCAACTCAGTGATTCTGTTTTTTTTATAGTTTTTTTTTATGACATGTGTGTGTTGATGTTATAAGTTGCGTAAATACAGCTGGATAAAACAAAAACTGTCTTCATTTCAGGCTGCAAAGAAACAAAATGTAATTATTTTAAAGGTGGGTGATTCTTTTCTATACTTTATTTCCTTTTCATCAACTTGCAAACCCCCTGCACTTTCCCCAAGAACCCCATTTGGAAATTCCTGCATTATAGGAAACACTGTCTGGTCTTCTGAAATCTTTTAAACTGACCTCAATGCTGGATATATGCGCCTCCAACAAAACATATCAGGAAGTCAAGTCAAGTCACCTTTATTTATATAGTGCTTTTAACAATACAGATTGTGTCAAAGCAACTGTACAGCATTAATTAGGAAAATAGTGTGTCAATAATGCAAAATGGCAATAGTAAATACTCAATTTTCAGTTAAAGGCAGTTCATCATTGAATTCAGTGATGTCATCATCCAGCTCAGTTCAGTTTAAATAGTATCTTTGCAATCATTTGCAATCAAGTCAACTATATCGCTGGAAATGAAGTGTCCCCAACTAAGCAAGCCAGAGGCAACAACGGCAAAGAATCAAAACTCCATTGGTGACAGAATGGAGAAACCAGGCTCAGTCGGGGGGGCCAGTTCTCCTCTGACCAGACCAAACCAACAGTTCAATTCCAGGCTGCAGCAAAGTCATATTGTGCAGAGGTCTCAACTGGTTCCTGTGGTCTTGTCCCAGTGGCCGTCTAGGAGACAGGGGAAGGGCAACATAAACTGCACTAGCCAACTTAACAAGCATCATGGCATGTATAAATGTGCTAGGATATGTAACGGGACTGTACTTTAAACAGCAAAGATCAAATAATAGCAGAAAGAGATCAGTGCTGTCTGTTGTTGATGGATGCCAGTGATGTTTCATCATGTCAGAGTCAAATAGCACTATGACATTACTTGAGAAGTTGAGAATTCTTTTTAAATATCAATTTTGCATTACTAACTTGATTGTTTTTAGTTAGTATCTAATCTGAATACTTTTAGTTTATGGACATTTTGTAGTTCCTTGATGAGTTCCTTCATTTTGTAATAAAAAATACCAAGATATAGTATTTTAGGTTGATGTTAAACAACTGATTTCTTTTGATAATCTTTTTGCCTGTTTTGACACTAAACTGAGATTTTTCCTATTTCTTCTTAGATGAACATTTGCCACATTATTTTGCCATGTAGCAACTTTGTACCACTAAATGAAAAATTATTATAGCTTTAATATAGTTTTTTCTTAAAAAGTATAAATTAATGTATCTATTTATTTTAATCCAATGCATGCTTCTTTTTATTTGATACATAATTGGAACTCCTACAGTCTCCAGACTTCTCTTCACAGAGTCAAATCTGAACTGACTTCAGATCGTTGTGTTTTATAAGAGATCTCTTGTGCCAATACTAATTAAATGCTTACACAAGTGCTATCACTATTCCCTCTTTCATTAATAGCTTTATTAATCTATTAACCACACAAAAGAGGCTTTTCACTCAAGAAAATAAAAAGTGATGATTTCTTTTAAATCTTCAACATTAAATCTGACTAAGTGATCTAATAATTAGTTTTGTAACATTATCTCTCCTATTGTGCTAGAAAAGGCAGCTCAAAATTGCCTTTTTGAAATATGATGTCTTAAAGATATTGCTCTATGGCAATTTTGTTTCCCAAGATGCTTAACACAGCTGTCTTTATCTTGCTTCGCCATCTGGATGGTATGGCCATGGAGAAGATGATAATGCACTTTATGATGAGGGGAGGATAAAACCTTTGACCTTCACAACCCTTTGACCTCTCTAGGAGATATTCAGTGGTATTCCTGTAAGTAGCATATGCTTGCTCGTCCGATATGTTAAATAAATTTATAACCAGAGCTTTGTCGATAAGGCCTTTGCTTCTCTCTCCTGTCCCAGTGGACTATGAAAGTCCACATCTAGTAAATCTGATGCGCGCTACTTTTCTCACAGATTGTGAATATACTTGATCTTCTAGCTCATTTTCAGTTACATTAAGTTATTTCTGGTGGAAATTATGACAAGTCATTTTTCTAATAACTTCAGCTACGCTGTGACGTGCCATTTAGAACATAACCAGGCATAGATATCTACTAGCTTACAGTAATCACCATCTTTGACACAGACCTGTAGCTCCCAACATGTGTAGTGAATAGATCAAGTGACATAGTGCAGGTCCTGGTTCATCAGGGTCCTCTGTAAGGTGAGCTGACGTTTCAATCCCCGGGGAAATCACAGTGATGCTGCCTGGATTGAAAGTGTTCGTATATTTGGAGTATCCTCCTCATCTGTCCGGTTCTGTGATGCTCAGCCACACCATCGTTGCCCCAAGTGTGGTGGATGAGGTGAAATCTTGCGTCCCTGCGCGTTTCCCTTATAGCAGTCCTGAGCAATAATGGATTAAACCTCTCCAGTGCTGTGCAGATTCATTGAGTGTGTTTATTCATTGGTTTGTAAATAAAGTAGATGATTTCTGACCTATCATTGATTTATGACCATTTATGAGATTTATCGTTTAAGGGTGAAGAGTGTACCACATTTATGTACCACTAACGACACCAAAAAGAATAGCAACATTTTGACAAAAGCTAGTAAAGTTGGTTTAACTTTATTTTGATGGTCCCTTTAACACATTCTGTTAACTATAAGTAACATTGCAGGCCTGAGGGAGAAACTGACTGTCTATCAGAAAAATACTGGTCAAGCTCAGCCTACACTGTAAAAAGTAATGAGTTGAACTTACTTGGGAAACCTGTGGAAACTGATTGCCTCAAATTTCTCAAGCAAATTAGTTTATCATTTTTGAGTTAATAAAACTTACTGTAACTTTGTATAGGTAACTTGTGTATATGTAGAGGTTACCAGAAAACTTGAGTGTTGCTAACTCAATCTGACAAGTTCAGCCAATTTAGAGATGTAAGTTAAGCTTAGTGCACAGAACTAAAACAAAACAGTTCTCTTAACAAGTCTGCTTTGTTCACATTACTAGACAAATGTGTGGAAACAGATTGCCTTAAATTTCTCAAGTAAGCTGTACTCAAAACTTAAAGTTGTTAATACAATGACAGAAAACAGATTGTTAGCACAACAATAGGGCATTTATTTGTTTAAAACAATGTTACTTCAAGTCATTATTTTTTACTATCAAATCAACAATTTAACACTGTAAGAAAAACTGCACATACTGCACTCAGGAAATAAATAGAAAAAGAAAACAGATATTGCATTCTAGGTTCAGCCATTGAATGAAATCAAAGGTGTCCTTCAGTACCGGAGGATACTATAATTTCATAGCATAAATCCAAGTCCAAAGAGCAGGCATATCTTGGGGAGGATTTTCCAGATCATCTAATACAATTGTACTTTCCAAAATGATTGCAGTAGACATGGCATTAAATTCAGTGAGTTAGGTATGGCTCTAGAGCCCTCAGCTCAGGGATCACGCTCAATAGGACATTTGTTCGAACATTAAATGCTGAAAAACGGATTACATAAGACATGATCAATTTCATTAAGTTGTACTGTATCGCTCAACATACTTTATGATGCTTACTCACGTTTATTTCATGTTATAACTAGCAGTAAAGAGGAAGATCGATGCTTGTAATCTAGCTTGTAAACCACTGGCTAGCTAAAGCTAGTACGCTAACTGACGGTTACAGTAATGCTCGTCAGTAAAAACTAATAAAATCTGCCTTTTCTTTTCCTCAAAAACGATAGCACACACTGTGACAATATAGTTTATAAGTAGATCACCAAAAACTTACCTAATCTTGCGGCCACATTTCAAACACGATCTGACTCTGAAGTTCAGTTCGTTGTCTTCTTCTGGTGATGTTTTGTTTAAACCAACCTTCCACCACCTATTGGTGCACTTCCACCACCTACTGGTCTAGAGTTATTAGGGCACATAGTGGGATTTAATCCAACAAACTAGATGCTCTTAAATACTGTTTACTAAAGTTGTTTAGTTTAACTATTGCATCCACCTGAAAGTTCACATAACACAGTGTAATTTAGTAAATTCAACAAATTTGTAAAAATCTGTTATGTTTACTCGCTTTTCTTAAGTAGATTCAATGATTACGTTTTACAGTGTAGGTGCAACATTAATTATTGTCAACAGAATGTTGAAAAGGGACCATCAAAATAAAGTGTTACCGAAAGTTTGTTCCCCATGCAACGACTTAACTCACTGCCTAACCACCATAGTACGATGCATCATTGGAGTACTAGTCTTGACTGATGACATGTTTCCTGAAATCATATAATATGCTTGTTTCCATCGTGGGATGCCTCTTATATTATACTCTAGGTTCCTGCAGAGTACCAGAGAAGATATGTGACTTTCAAAATGCCGCTTTCGTTCATATAACACACTGACCCCCGGTTTCACAGACAAGGCTTAAGCTAGTCCCAGACTAAAATGCATGTTTGAGCTGTCTCAACTGAAAATATCTTGCTCTGACTAATCTTAAAATATGTCAGTGTCATTGTTCTGTGTCAAGATGCAGACCTGTAATGTTTTCTTCTAAGGCATTTTTGTAAAAGCTGCTTAAATATCTTAATTTAACTAAGGTCTAGTCCTAGCTTAAGCTAAGCCCCGTTTGTGAAACCGGGCCTGAAAGATATAGACTATATATACACACACACACACAGTGGGTATAAAAATAATCAACCCCCTTTAAAATAATCACATTTTGTTGCTTTGCAGCCTGAAATGAAGACGCTGTATTTACTCAATGCAAAAAAAAAAAAAAAGACACACACAACAGAATCACTGAGTTGGAAAAAGGATCACCCCCTTGTGTCAGTATTTTGTTGAACCACCTTTATTTGCTTTAATTACATCTAGACGTTGCAATATTTGCCCACTCTTCTTTGCAGAACTGTTCAAGTTCAGTTCAATTTGATGGCGACCATTTGTGGACTGCAGTCTTCAAGTCATTCCACAGATTTTCAGTGGAGTTTAAGTCTGGGCTCTGACTAGGCCATGCAAGGACATTAAACTTGTTCTCCTTCAACCACTGTGTGGTCAGTTTTGCTGTGTGCTTTGGGTCATTGTGATGTTGGAAGGTAAACCTTCTTCCCATTGACAACTTTCTGGCAGAGGGCAGCAGATTTTCCTCAAGAATTTGATGGTATTTTGCCCCATCCATTTTTCCTTCTATCCTGACAAGTGCTCCAGTCCCTGCTGCAAAGAAACATCCCCATAACAGGATATTACCACCTCCATGCTTTACTGTGGGAATGGTGTTATTTGGATGGTGCGCTGTACTGGATTTCCGCCAGATATATCGTTTGGTGTTCTCATCTGCCTCGGAATCTTCAAGGTGCTTTTTGGCAAAGCTCAGTCGTGACTGCATGTGACCTTTCTTGAGGAGTGGCTTTTTTCTTGCAACCCTCCCATACAAGCCACATTTGTGGAGAATTTGTGATATTGTTTTCACATGCACACAATGACCACTCTTTGGCATAAATTCCTGAAACTGCTTCAGAGTTGCTGTAGACCTCTTGGTAGCATATCTGACCAGTTTCCTCCTGGCTCTTTCATCCAGTTTGGAGCGACGTCCTGATCCAGGGAGGGTCTGTGTTACGATTACACTGCAACCGGAGTTTTTGAAAATCTATACCCTGGCAGGAGTTTTCAAAAATGTTCAGTTTCAGTGACCTGGTGCTGCGTTTGCGTGTAGACGAATTATTTCAAAAATAACTGCGTTCGTGTGGACAAGGCCTCAGTGATTCTGTTTTTTTATTATTTTTTTATTACATGTTGGTGTTATATCTTTCAATTGGATGTTATATGTTGCAAAAGTGCCACAGTTTTTCAGCTACAAGAGACTAGAGAAGTTACACACACCACCTGTAAGCAAACAAATAAATGGATGCACAACCCCTCTGGAATAAATTCCCTGCAGTAAAATCCATTACCACACAAAGATGTAACTAGACTCTCCTATGTCATCTGTTCACTGTAGTGGCCATTGACCTAACGACCTTGGATTCCTGACCTCTGACCCGTGATACTGGCATCTTTACTTGCCGTCTTATTTCTAGGCCCTACACTGCCAATGACTACCTGCCAGGCACCTGCTTTGAGAAATGAAACAGTAGGGAATGTGTCTCCGTGGACCTCTTCAACCTTGCAGACAACAGGCTAGCACAGTCCCTGCGTCTGAATGGGTCTTGAGTGGGCCTGGTAAACCAATCTCCCTAATTATCTATTGAAAGAACATTCTTTTTCCTTTCAGAGTCATTACCCCCAGTTCAATTGCTGAAAAGTAACATACAGGAGCAAAAAAGCAGGGAGGAAAAAAAAAACACTCCAAAGGTAGGGTTGCTGATTTCCACCAAGGTTAATTGCTTGGGAGGGACCAGATGTGAAATATAGATTGGAATAAAGGTGAAGGGGTCCGGCATTGAGAACAAATTACAAATAAATGCAAGATCTTAGATGGCTCTTGTTTCCTGCAGAGTTGAAAGGAGTGGCAGAGGCGTATGTCTAACTTCCCAAATAACTAAAGAGTGACAGTACCTCCAAAAGAGCAGCTCAAATGTCCTTGGGTTACCACATTTATTTACTGCCATTTTTCTTAGCTGAATTTTGATTTCATTTTGATTTGTTATTTATTGACCAGGACTCCCTGGCAGAAGAGATGCTGTATCTCCACGGGACATTCATGGTTAAATAAAAATAAATAAAAATAATTTAATACCCCCTCCCCCGTTCTAAATCAAACAACAGACAAAATTTCAGCTTAAAAATGTGATAAAAAAATTAATCTGAAGTGTTTGCCACTGCAGCGGAGCTTTGTCTCTAGTCTTATCTGTTTGTTGTTTTTAGAAGGAGCTTCAGATGATTTCCCACTGCAATGAGAATATTCAAATGCGTTTCGATGTTAGGGCAATGTGATAAATACATATGAATGGTTTTAGGGATCATTAGAAATCGGTCACCACGTCCTTCTGCATTACTCAAATTGGATCAATCCCACAAGCGTTCATTTAATTTTATTTGTTTGTTGAACTTTTATAGGTCCCTCATCTGGTTGAGAACTTTGAACTTGCTGTTTTTTTGTACACTGATCCTCCAAAATCTCTCTTCCAGCTACAAAACCTTTAAATCTTCCAGCAGCTATGCAGGACTGATGTCCAGCCTCCCTGCATTTGGAAACATTCAGAAGCCATTGGTTATAAATGAAAGGGGATTTACTTTGCAATTTGAAGAAAGTACTACTCCTCTTGTCTGACGTACCAGTGTTTTCACTTTTCGCAGCATTGCAACAAGCAAAGCATTAAGTCTTTTTTTTTTTCCAGAAATATGCAGCTCACACATTGTAAGCCAAACCTTAGGGTAAATATGCCACAGCTTGACCTCCCTTACTGCTCTGTTTGTCAGCAAACGGTAAAAAACCTACAACACAAATCTGTCTGGTTGTTTGTCACAAGTGGTGAGATTTGTCACTGCCCAAGCGTGAAACCTGTCACTAGTAATAAACTTTGGCTGCCGGACAAAGCCTTTGTTTTCAAGTGTGTGGCCACATGCAACACCCTTCCTGGCACCAATCGTTGAAGGCCAGAGCACAATGACATGGGTGCCAGGCCACCTCCTCCCCAGAGGCTCGGCTGGATCTGGAATGCTTTGTGTCAGAGCTCTTGGCAGGCCAGGCAAGTTAACTCACTGGCCTCCCGAGCCCTCATGGCCTGGTGTCCACTTGCACTCCCAATAAGCCCCCTGTATACAGTGGCTCCACCGGCACGTCATTTTTCATGGATTGCAGGGGAGCTGTGCTCAAACCCATCATACCACTCTCTTCAACAGTTGCAACAAATCTTCTTGCTTTTATGAACTCTAATGCACGTTGGCATCTAAAAAAGTTTCTGGTTTATAAACGGCACATATGATGCAGTCTGTGAGTGCAGTCTGAGTGATGACACTCACAGGTCTATAATTCCCCACCACATCTGTTTCTGATTGTTAACAAAAAACCCCAGACTACTGGTCCCTGTGGAGACAAGCTCAACAAGTTTCTCAGTTTACCAAGTTCCAGCATCTCAATCCGTAGGAAATGATCCAATTTATTCTTCCATTTCTTGTAGCTTTGTGCCTCTGTACAGTGTAACTAAAGACTGGAATACACTGCACAGCTTTAAATCTGAACAGATTTTAAAACACTAGGCATCACACACTTGCTTGTAAATAATTATAGAGGAAAAACTGGCCATTGTACACTAAACAACTGAGGATCACACACGACCAGACTTTCAAGTCATCTCGAAAACAACAAACTCACATAGAAACATGTGCCTTGTTGATAGGAGATGTGTGAGAAATGAAAACTATATGTGTTATAAAATTGACACAAATGATCAAACATGCTTGATATCATCCGACTAGATGGAAATCATTGTTTGAAGCTAAAAAGTCTGTAACCATCATACACTGCACAATTTTCTATGAAATCTGTCAACTCAAATTGGCAGACTGGCTTTGACTTTTGACAATTAGCATCAAGTTGTTTAGACTGTAAATCATGGCAAAAATCTGGGCAAGAGTTGTGTAGTGTATTCCAGCCTTAAGCTTTATGTACTGATATTGGTCACAACTGTCCATCTTCCATCACATTCTCAAAGTAATGAGTTGTTTAACCCTCCTCTTGTTGTACAGTAGCATTGATACTTGCTATATGATAGTTGTTATAATATCGGACTGTATTTTTATGTATGTCTTATATGATACCTATTGTACTTAAATGCATGCTGAGCACATAACAGCTTTTTTTCCCAGATGAGCACTTTTGTAGAAATAAATCACAGTCCTTTTCTTCTGTTATAAAATTAATGACAATACCAAATTTTGAACTATTTTAAGACCTGCACGCAGAAGATACACGTGCGAAGGGAAGGCTGGACTTTTCTCAAGTGAAGCTTGTCCCTGGTGTAATAGTATTTATTTTGGAGTAATTTAGATAATTTACGGAAGAATAACATTGTACTAAAATGAGAGCTAAGAAGGTTGGAGGAAAACATGGGGGCCTACGGTTGAAGCATGAGCGTAATTTGTTTTAACTGGCTGTGGAAATAAGCAGTGCGAGTCTTTACCCCTGGCAGCTGTAAATCCAGACCTCTGCTATGCATGCTGTCGGTAACCTTTTCGTGGCTCGAAGACTTCCTCTTGCTTACACCTCCCCTGGGTGCCTCCGGCCAAAGAAATGGAGCTTTTCATCCCTTTATGTGACATCTTCATCGTGACCCCATTCTGGTCATCTGCCGCATCTTCCTCCACGGGGCCGGACGTAATAAATGCACGCTACAGAGATGGAGCCGTAAGAGCCAATCACGTCCTCTCATCTTTGAGTGCTAATGTAATTTAACCCTGTGGTCACAGCACCGTAACTATGGTGATACGCAAGAGCGGGTTGAAGTGAGTCAAGTGAGCGTGTGGAACGGGCGAGTTTTAGTGATATCCAATCATTTCTGATGTTGATGCTCTGTGATTTCCATCAGACAATGATCACACAAAATACAAACACTAAAATGGGGGCAATAGAAAGGAGGAATGGATGCTGAGAGGCAATTTCTCTTTTTACACCTCCGGTTCAAGGCCGTGGTCTGGATGCTCCCTTTGGGGGTTGGACTTAAAAGCTCTTGATTCTGGTGTAGTGCTCTGAATGGGCCGCGGGTCAGCAGGCAGATTTACTCTGGGGGCAAGAGTGTTAATGCTGCACGCTTTAAAGAAGTACAAGATGTCTTCACTTACCTCTAACAGGCATCCAGGGTAAAGGTCTGTGTTAGTGTGTTTGCCGTCACCAAAACATTCCAATGGGAAGAAATCTGATCATTCTACTCTTTGTTGTATTAATAGTCAGAACTGTAATGTTCACCCCCAAATTTTGTCATCATTTACTCTCTCTTGTCGTTCCAAACCCGTATGACTTTCTTCTGTAGTACACAAAAGAAGATATTTTGAAAAATGTCTGTTTTTTTCCCCCTTGATAGTCAATGATAGTCAACAGAATAAAGAAAGTCATACAGTTTGAAAGTGGCAAAGATTGCTATCCCAGCTGTGGTCCCCATATAACTCATATGAAAACCTGAATATGGTTAAAGCAATGAAATGAAAGTAGCGACAGATCTTTTTTTTTCTGTATTGTGACGTACATCCGAGTGTAACAGATTATCAAAAAAGAAAAAGTGTAGGGCGGGTCTTTGTGCATCGTTTGTTGATTGAATGTTGAGATGTGGGCATGGCTTTCAAAAGCATGATGAGCATCAGTTTGAGTGCGCTACACGATTGCATACGTCACCAGAGACACATGCTTCACTGGATGATCCAGTTACAAATTGACTGTTCACAATAAGATCTATAACATATATATTCAAATGTTTGCTGTCAATCAGGAAATTGCACTAAATCACATAGTATTGGAATTGGATTTTGGAATGAGTAGGTTTGTTGAAAAAAAATCTATAAATTGTAATCATTTTTTAGTCTTATCAGAGAAAGAACATATTTGTCCGAAAAACACACTGATCAAACCCTGGGGTGTATAACCTAATCCTGAACAAATATTTCACATTTACATTTGAGGAACTTTGTCCACCCTGTTACATGGCATTTTTACAGTGCAGTGTGTAACAGGGTGGACTTTTTAAGCTAATGAAGAAGTCTTTGTCCTTTAGTCTCACCTTGCTGCCATGATATCATATTTTTAAGATGTGTGTTAAGTTTAAAACAACTTCTAAAGGAGTGTTTCGAGACCCCTGCGTTCTGTTTTGCCTGCAGTAGCAACTTGCAAATACATGAAATTGATACTGCAGTCTTTATTTGTGTCTGTTTGTAGGACAATTCCTTATTATAGAATTTTCATACGATTTAGGAGGTATGATTAAATGTCATTTTTTATTAATTCTTTTGAATAGATTACACCAAAAAAAAAAAAAACATGTTAAATAGACAGTCTGTATTAAATTAGTATGCTGATTAGGCCACACTGTAAACACAGTGAGTCTGTGGCACTTTATAATATCGATCTGTTGTGCTTTGAGGGGTTACAATTTTATAGTAATTAAAATGACTATATTTTCATTATTTTTGCAGTTTTATTTGGAGATGCTTTTTTCTGCCATAAATGACACCTACATTCGGTGTGAACTTTTAATATGCTTGGCATTAGATATCATTTTATCCAGGTGGATGTTTTTATGATTTGAAAGTCACAAGGTTTGTACTTTCAAATGAAGGCAACAGTCTTAAAAGAGTCCAGAGATTTACTGAAGTACTGAATGATGACAAAAAATACAAAGTTCTGTAGATGTTTCGTGGTCTTCACAGCAGCAGAATGAATTGAATGACACTCTGGTTGTCTAAGGCAAAGGGAGGTAATGAAAACAAATGAAGGGTCTTATTCCCGATGGAACGGGGGAGGAACTTAGTCATCAAGCTAATTTTATTCTTGTCTGGCCAAGAGACTTCATTTCCTCTGGGTGTTTGTACAGACGCTGGGCTCCATGTTGCCAAATGATGAATATGGTGCCTGATGTCCGGATGGCAGATGCTGGACGTGTAACTCAAGCTCAAATACTGATTCACTTCAAGCAGTAAATTCAAGCATGCAAGACTTTCAGGTTTTGTCCATATTTCCTTTGCTGTTAGATTATTAGCCAATGAAGGTAAATGAGATGGCATCAAAACGGCATGTTTTCAGAGACAGTTTAATGAGTAAACAGACTAATGACTGTGAATGAATAAGAAATCACAACACTAAATATGCTGGCATCAGAAAGGACGTCCCACATTTCAAATCAATTACCTTATTAGTAAATGCATTGTTCTCCCCCCCCCCCCCCCCATCTCCTACAAAAAATTTTTTGTTAAAAAGATG
>NW_015505420.1:246190-300651 GCF_001515645.1 Sinocyclocheilus grahami | reverse complement strand
TAAATGTGTTTTTCCCCCCCCCCCCCCCCCTATCTAAATGTAAACTTTTTTCAAGCAGATTGTAGCGTGACTCAAAAAGAGCGCTTAATCAAGGTGAAACTGCAAGCAAACTGAATTGCTTAAAAACAATTTTGATGTAATTCACCTCTGAAGCTTTCACATTCAATTTCATTTTAGTTTCTTCTTGTTTATATCAAATATAATGTGTGATGTTTTCTCCCATAACTCCTTAATTTGCACTTTTGAAACACTCTGAATATAACGCGATGAGAACTTCCAACAGATAAAAGGCTGAGTAAATGAAATATTTATCAAAGTCCCATAAAATTCTTATTTCACTCAACTTTGGTCCAGATGTTAAAGTAAAATGGCTTCCTTAACATGTCTGATGCATTCAAATTGTTCCCGAAAGGTTCACCAAGCACTGGTTCTCGCATAGCTTCAGCCCTCCTCTGTGACAGGTCTGTGACTGGGAATAGTCCACATGGGATGAGACTTCTGGCAGGCCAAATGGCAATGTTCAACCCCCCCCCATTCCCTGTCTCGCAATCCTGGTTATGGTTTATTCAGTGCCATCCTTTTTACTCCTACTCTTGACCCAATCAGAAAAATACTTAAGCCTCCATTATTGCTGATTTGTTTGTACGCAGTCATGTTTGAAACAGGAGGAAAACATTAAAAAGCAATTAATACACCAAAATGCGGCTGGAAATGGGGTCTCTTAGGGGAACAGCGTCATGTTCAGAGCTGCTTCAAATGGCCACAAACATGGAAAAGGCAGCTTTTAGCGAGACTCGCACCTGTCCCAGCAGACGCTTTGACTGACAGGGAGGCGAGGCCAAACAAAGGCAGTTTACGATCAGCATAATCAATGTGACATTAGCGCGCACATAATGGGCGAGAGGGGAAGCGGGCGGTCGAGCGTGTGCTTAATAAAATTCCAACTGGCAACTTGCTCAATGACGATTACTGTTTCCAGAGCTTTTAGGAAGCTGTCGTCCATAACTTTTTCAACTCTAGAAGGACTTAACGTGATCGCAAGATCTCCACAGCACCCACTTTAAAAGCTATCAAGCAGGAACCTAAATTCTCAGTTGACATCCTTCTTTTGTGCGCTTAGTGCGGCCTTAAGACGCTCGTCTCACCCTTTCTCTGTTATTCGCAATTAATCATAAAATACTAAACCTTAAAGCGAGATTAAAGGTATCGCATGCCTGAAGTGAGACACACTTGAAAGGCAGAAAAAGGCAATAACGTGTACTTCAGATAGCAAGAGTGGCCATATAATGTTTTCAGAAATTGTTGGGTGGTTCTGATTCATCTACCGGTTGCCACAAAGTGATGTGTGAGCGCTCATGGAGACAAGACCCACATGTACACTACTCAACTGTTCTTTCAGTGTATTTGAATACATAATAATGCCCAATTTATTGTGCCATTGTCACCATCTCAGGTGACACACACTGGATGACAGTGGACCTCACTGATCTTTATAGAGGATGGGAGATATACTGTATATTTTTGAACATTAATATTGACACTTTTATTTTTATATTTCCTAAAGCCTCGGGTAGAGACAAGGAATTTGTCCTTCAAATTATCCTCGTTTCAAGGGTCAATCCACTGAGCTGTTCAATTTTAACAGTTCATTGTGAAATGGAGGTCTAAATCAATTTTGTGGAGTCTCTAGAGGAGAGGGGGGCTTTTCAGGATACCCCAAGGTAAATTAAAAATTTTACCTTCATTTCGTGTAACAATGACAGTATGCAACAACATCCACAAAGACCCGTGCCAACCTTGGTAAGAAAACCATAGTAACAGAGTAGAGGCACGACAAGGTTTGCAGCCTTTGAAAAGACAGATGAAATACATACAGATGAAATACAAGCAGTTGAAATACATACAGACATAAAACAGGAGTACATTTTGATCACTATTGTGTTATTTAAAGCATTAGAACAACAGGTGATGACCATATGATTTGATCAAATATCCCCATATTGTAGAATTCAGATAAGCAACCCTCACTAAAGAGCTCAATGTTCAGGGGTGTCCTGGCCAACAGACAGCCTGCACTAAGCAGAGATGAATCAATTAAGGCACATCAAATCAAGAATTCATGCACTCTGAAGTGACAAATATTGGCTGGGACTGTCAAAGTTTGTTTCTCTGTCTGGTCCTGTCACTCTCATTCAGTTATTTACCAGCCCAGTGAAACTCTGTCTGGGAAACAATGTTAGAATGAGGCCAAGCTGTTTGATTCAGTCTTGTGAGTATTTATAGGGTGACCATACATTGCCTTTTTCCTGGACAAGTCCTGGCCAGGATTTTTATATAGTCAAAAATATCCAGATTTTGCCTTTGTTTGCGCAAACCAAATGGTGTATGACATCAAAGTACCTTGAGAGCTAGAGAGCAGACGGCTCCTTATGCTTTTGAATCGCTCTCGTGATATTTTGATGTCATACAACGATCGTTCTGCGCAGCCCCTGCCGCTTCAAGTCAAACACACCTAATATGTACGTATATTTGCATCGCTTTGACTGTTCTTTGTAGATCCCACCTTCTCACGCGCCACGGACAGTCAATTAACTACTTTTCGATCATTACCTTCAGCAAGTATGAAATCCTGGCCAGGATGTGTCTGGGAAAAAGAGCATGTATGGTCACCCTAAGTGTTTATCATTTGTGGTATTTGCTCAGCAAGCATCACTTTTAATTAACAAAACCTCTGACCCGAACTATTTAACTTTGGTGCATAACTTGAAAGCATGACGTGACATTAATGATCATAGCTGATGGAGCTGATTTTACTTTTTTGACTTGCTCAATATGTAACCACCTAGCAATCATCAAGAATATCATAGCAACTGCACAGCCTAGTGGTTAGAGGTCGGGGCTGGCAACTGATACGTTAAAAGTTTAAACCCATGTGTGTTGAGCTCTCTGTGTCTTCCTACTGTCACTAAGTACATTTACAAACACACCACTTAATGCAAGAATGCGGTTTAAGATAGGAAAGTGGCATTTATGCCTAACATGTACTCTTAACCTCTCTAGGTAATAGACTTTCTCCACACCTTTCCGTTAGTTTAGTTGTTCGTTTTTTCAAATTCCATGCACATGTCATGTGCACTCTGAAAAAGGTGTAGGAATGCTGGTTGTGTGCTTTCACAATCACATAAACCTCATTATTTGGTAGAAATCCAGTTGTGTTAAACCGCTTTCTCTTAATCAATTAAAAACAGTGTTTTCTTTAAGCCCAGAATAAGTCACATTTGTAAGTATAAACCGCTACATGGTTCCTGTCAGTGGTGACGGTATGAAACACAAGCTACTGCAAAAAGTTGTTTTAACAGCTCTAATCACAAAAAAAGCATTCACTTTCAAAGTATGAACTTATCTTTGTTTTGACCATTTAGCAATATGTGACATTTTTAGTATTTATTATGTGACTGTTTTCCACTCAGAATTCAGTTCTTGGATTTATGAGTTTGTTTAAAATCTTGCTTGATATGCATGATGTCTCTGGTGAGACGTGCCTCTCTAATGTCACCACAGCACCCTCCTGGAGCATATGGAGCATCTGAACGCACCGGTTCTGTTTAAAATTCTTTCCCATCGCCGTCCTGTCATTTCACTAAGTCTTGCCACAAACACATAGCAGCCACTTGATATGTTTGCATGGGGATTTAGGGATGAACATTATCGTGTTTTCAGAGTGAACATCTGGTGGGGGTAAAAGGTTACAGTAGAGATCCCAGCCCTTCACTGAATTCCTTCCATCAGATAAATCACCAACAAGTCACTGTGAACTGGGGGTTGGAGCAGGAACATTAACTCAATCCTGTCTGAGGCCTGTGAACCCCCTTCCTCCCTTGAACCGCCTCTTCAAACACGACGGGCCATTAAACATAGACCTGTAACTTCCATCCATTCAGAATCCAATCTCTAGCCATGCTTTAGTCAAGTTTCTATTTCTATAGCGCACATGGGCAACCTCATGGATGGGGTATTGTTCCAGCCAGAGGTCAGTGGTTCTACGGTCAACCCCCGCAGTTAAGCTGCAGTAAAGATGCAGAACACTAATGTACATGAACACTTGCCATCAGGACAGCGCAAGGAACCGAGAGAAGACTTACATCATCTAGAGACAGCAGCATGAGGCATGGGTGACTCAGACGGATGTCAGTGGGTATAAGCTTTACGAGTCCATGCTGCTGTTGTAGACTGTCACCCAATATGCTGTCAGAGCCCTGAAGAACACTTCTTCTGGTACCTCCCAAGTTGGCGTTACTTCTTGCTTCTTGAGAGGAAAATGGCTTCAGCTGCCTCCTGTCTTCGGGTGTGATGGAGAATTGCACAGAGGGTAACAGGAGCAGAAGTTGTTACGACGGGATCAACATGTCATTGTCATGACTTTACGACACAAAAGGAAGTTTGCATCATGACACATGTGTCATGGTCATGCTCTGCTGTCACCAATGACCAGGAAGTATTTGACAGCTATTGCAGCCTGCCTAGTGCAAAGATCTTCTTCTCTTTCTGTTAATGTGGGATTTTTAATCTGCTTCCTAAAGTACATTTCCCCAAACACTGATTACAACTGTAAACTTTCCTTCGCTCTGTCTCCAACACATCCTCTCACTCTCTCTCGTTTCCTCTATCGGTTACCTCCTTCATGTCCCATTGGCAGCATGCACAGGCTTACTGAGTTTCAGTGGCTGTAAATTTGCTGTGTTTGTGCTCTCAGAAAGGTGGCATTCTCAGTCACCGTGTATTGTTTCATGAAGTTTTGGGTTCAAATGTTGAGCAGTTTCACACCAGGGGGTCAGAAATTCCCCACACTGTTTTCTCAGTGCCCTTTCTGCACACCTTACCTTAAAAAAATCAACAATTTTTTTCTTACAGTAAAAGAGTAGTAACCATGTTTTTTTTTTGGCGTATTGATTACCATTTGTATAACCACAGTTTTACTATAAATACCATGGTTAAACTATAATTAGTGTAGCAAAACCATGGTTAAATATTGTGGTTACCATGGTTTAACTATAACTATGTTTTTTTGGTTTTATTCGTTGTAAAACCATGGTTAATTTTCATAAGGGTTAACAAAATGAAACACAAGTAAGATATCCATATTTAGCAGTGCATTCTTTCCCTTGAGCCGCAGTCACAACTGAAATGTCCTGGTCAAAAAAAATGAATGGCAATAAAATATCAAATGTTTGTTGGTGATAGAAGAGACAGGCACTGACATGACATATTGCTCTTGGCGACATGTGCACATTGCAGAAACCCAAACAGGTTTGTGTAAAATCTTTATTACACTGTCAACAACACATTATAGACGAAATAAAGGAGGAGGTGTTGCCTTATAACCAGAATTTTCCATCGTAATGAGATTGCTTTCAATATCCCTGCACCTCTTAAAGCAGTGTTTCCTTGTTTACTTTGACTTGTATGACTGTGCAACTGTGGGTGTTCTGTCCAGCTCCTGGAGGGCAGAGTTTAACATCAACCAGCTCCATCACACTTTTAGAAATTAGAAACTGAAGACCTTGATGAGCTTCTTCAGGTGTGTTTAATTAAGACTGGAGCTAAATTCTAATCTGCAGTAAGGGAAGCAGGATTGGGCAGCCCTGGATTCGGCAAAATCCTTTGCTGGCACAATAATCAGATTCGCTTATGAGTCACAGCTGTACAGTCTTGATTCCCCAGAGCTGTCACATCCGTGTTACCGGTCGGACAGGTCTCACACATATACTTACCCTGGTAACAAATGGTCAAAAAAACTGTGTTATAGTAAAACTGTGGTTACCCTTATGATCTGCCATTAAGGCCCTGTCCACATGAACGCGGTTATTTTTATACACTAACACACAAACGCAGCTTTTTCTACGTGGTTTGGCCGTTCGTCCACACGCAAACGCAGCACCAGTTCACTGAAACTGAACATTTTTGAAAAAGCTTGCCAGAGTGAAGATTTTCAAAAACTCCGGTTGCAGTGTTATCGTGTAGACAGCGAAACTGGCATTTTTGGCTTGTGACATCAGAGCATGCGCTGTTATCTCTGCCTACTGGAAACTTTTTCAGGCTTCTGATTGGCCAACATGGCTTTACGGTTGAGATTATATTGCCACCTGTTGGTTTGGCATGCTCTTGCCAGTGCTTCATAGCATGCATTTGCATTTTCATGTGGACGGAGATTTTTTTAGAACTATACCCGAATAAAAATACCTGTGTACGTGTGGCCATGGCCTAAGGAAATACATTTCATTGTGGAAACATTGTTTTTAAATGTTTATAAAACTTTGACATGTCCAGTTTTCTTGTCATGACTATAACATTATTTAAAGGTTACAAAAAAAGTTCTAAACATTCTATTAACTGTATTTTTACCCAAATGTTATTTGAACATGTTTTAAATATTCTAAGAATGTTTAAATGTTCAGGTTTTTTATTGTGATTAGAACATTATTTAAAGGTTACTCAAATGTTTCTTACAACGTTCTAATTTATTTTCACTCTAAATATATGTTATTTGAACATTTGTTTTTTTTATATTCTAAGAATGTTTTCTCTCAACATTATGAGAATGTTCATCAAGTACAAATAACTTCATAAGGACTTTCTTGAGAATATTGTTCTAAGAACATAATAAAAATATTAAGTGCTGTAAACAGCAGATCAGTAGGTGAGAAGTACACATAGAGGGACTGATAAATGTGTGGGCTTCTGCTCTGCTATGTGTGATGCCCGTTTTCATGGGACAGCTACACTCCAGTCCAGATGAATGAGGCACTCAGACCCCTGCCAAGAGTTTTCCCTGACCTGCTGTGCAGACAACATTCAACACAAGTGATACTCTGTAGGACCGATCACTCAATCTCCATGGTGGACAGGAAATCTTAAGCCAGTCACGCTTCTGGGCCCCTCTGAATCTTTAAATTGGGAAGGTCAGCTCTGCTATTTGTTAAAGTCTTGCTCCTTGTTTTTTTGACAGTAGTTTTTCAAGTCCTTTTCTTTTGTTTCATTTTAATGTTCTCTTTCCCCCCCCCCCCCCCCCCTTTTTTTTTGCAACAAAAACTACGCTTGATCATAAACTTCAGTCCACTTCAGAACTGCTGGCTGTCAGACTTAAATGCACAGAGTTTGCATGCCAGGATGGGAAGGTTTCTGTAAATGCCATGCATGCCATGGGCTGACGGATGGCGTTCCGTGATCTGCCAGCCATGTTTGAGATGGCTGAGAACAGAGACCAAGGCCAGAGGGTGACGGAAATGCCCAAACAGATGGAAGTGCTCCGACAAATTATCCCCATTCCCCTCTATCCAGTGGGACCTCTAGACTTAATCCATGGACTTTCTTCAAGCTGGGTCATTTATTTGGGGTGTCACTGGCCAATCAATCAGCAGATTTTTGCTTAGGTCCGAACATTACGGAGCAAAACACGCAAGGGTGCAAAGTTTCAGATTGTAGGAAGGATTATTAGTCTGGAACCGAAGACACTCTGCGACCCTGACGTGACCTGCTGTAGCTGGACTCTGTTTGGGCTTTCTGGCTGCCAGGATGTTTGGCATTTCAATTTGCAGGCTAGTGCAACCGCATCTCACAGCTGAGCTACTCCTTATTTTGAAGCTGGTTTACCGTCTGTCATGAAAAGAAAATGCACACTGAGTGATTATTCAACAACGATTGTGACTGAATGGAGGTTTCCATTTGCAGCTGTGTTAGAGATGTGAGTAAGAAGGCTAATGTGTCATTATGACTGCTGAATGACAGTAATAAACAGCTGGTTTCTGCAGTGACGGATGCGACACGACGCAATGGTGAAATGTCAACCAGACTATGCCGCTGTCAGCCTGAATAAAACATGCATCTGTTCAATAAATTATCTCTCTGTGACAAACCAAAATCTTTGTCTGAGAAACGGATCTTCAAGTCTGTTTTCTGCAGATTTCCATTCTCCCACTAGATTTGGAATCTTTGGCCTTTGATTTATTAAGCTTGTCTTTCTTTGCACAATAACTGATGACAGACGCTATAGTTTATGAATGACACAATGATAACAATAATTAGGAAATACTAAGATAAGGACATTTTGCCTTTTTTGGGTGTTAGTTTTCACTAACATAGCTGCTTTGGCATTTTACTGTAATGGTATAGTACCACTGACCTTTTTTGTTTTGTTGAACTGTTTTGCTTTTTCATAGTTGGTATTAAAGTCAGCGTGAAACAGTATTTGCATCAGAGCTGATAGACTTGTGAATTTGTGAGATTCTCTGTAAGACACATTGCTTCCTGGCCTTTCTATACTATACAAATCTTTAAAAAATTGCATTTGCAACCTATTTAACTTCCATAATGTAACATATTTCTAAGTGAAACAGGATATTCAATGGGAAAAGGCTGGCACAATGACAGCAGACTGAAAAAAATAAGAGAGATTGATGAGCTAAACTGGAAAGGAAAGTGATTTCAGAGGTGGAGCAGATTATTACATTTTGATTATGGAAAGAAACATCAATTATTTATTTGTTTGCTTATTAAATAGTGTTCATTGATTAATTACTTGCTATAAGATCAGCAACCTGTATTAATATGTTTGTCAGGGAAAAATCAGCTTAAAACAAGACAACTTGCATCAAGATGAAAAGTGAGTCCTGATCAGATGTGTGTGGAGGCGAGGGGAGGTTCGGCGTCAATGGGACAGTCAGTCATTTTTAATGCAGTTGATCTAATGCATGTTTAAAAAAAACTATGAAAAATGAGACGCAAATCACGGCAAAACATGGAATCAGAAGAGATGGGCAGCAGGTCACTGACAATGTTTAAAATGACTCTTTTCTTGACTTCTAAGTAGATAAACCCAGAGGACAGCAACATAAAAAATTAGATATTTGCCTAAATCTCCTGCTTCTCACAGTTTTCTCTGAAAAAAAAAAACCTTCAACATGGTCACATTTGTCTCAAGTTTCAGAAAAGTCTCAATAACATCACACACTATGCATCAAATGAAAAAAACATTTCTGAATACTACACTACCAATACTCATTACTATCAATACTGATTTATAATCAAACCATTCAAGGGCTGAGTCATAAGCCATCATCACTGTTGCTTTTTAGCAAAGAAAGCTGCTTACTGATCCTGTAATAAGCCACTTTGTATAAAGGCATTTGGTACACGACTACTTCCAAATCAAATGATCTGCCCTTTGCGCATAATATACCTCTATTCTCATACTGTATGCCAACAGTTAAGTACAACTCTGCTTTCATCATCTGTTTTGTTTGCCTTTATTTAGTTTCATTCTCATTCATCTACATTACATACAACATCATCACATTACATATGTTATCATATTTGAAATTGTTTACTATACACTGTAAAAATGACCGTGAATTTAATGGTAAAAGACTGCAAAAATGCTACAGTAGAAACCTGTTAAATGGTTAACAGTAAATTCCCCTACTATATACGGTGAAAAACTGTATTGGACATTACATGTAATTTTACGGTAGTATACCGTTTTTGGAAGTGGAAAAAGATCGTATAATTTACAGTGAATAACCGTAAATTGACTCCCAGAATTTGCTGCGTTACATTTCAAATTTGATGTTGTTTTGTTGAAATAACTGTTCCTTCTTAGTTTTTTCTTATCAGTTTTGTATATTAGAGTTGTATGAGACGCAAATCACGGCAAAACATGGAATCAGAAGAGATGGGCAGCAGGTCACTGACAATGTTTAAAATGACTCTTTTCTTGACTTCTAAGTAGATAAACCCAGAGGACAGCAACATAAAAAATTAGATATTTGCCTAAATCTCCTGCTTCTCACAGTTTTCTCTGAAAAAAAAAAACCTTCAACATGGTCACATTTGTCTCAAGTTTCAGAAAAGTCTCAATAACATCACACACTATGCATCAAATGAAAAAAACATTTCTGAATACTACACTACCAATACTCATTACTATCAATACTGATTTATAATCAAACCATTCAAGGGCTGAGTCATAAGCCATCATCACTGTTGCTTTTTAGCAAAGAAAGCTGCTTACTGATCCTGTAATAAGCCACTTTGTATAAAGGCATTTGGTACACGACTACTTCCAAATCAAATGATCTGCCCTTTGCGCATAATATACCTCTATTCTCATACTGTATGCCAACAGTTAAGTACAACTCTGCTTTCATCATCTGTTTTGTTTGCCTTTATTTAGTTTCATTCTCATTCATCTACATTACATACAACATCATCACATTACATATGTTATCATATTTGAAATTGTTTACTATACACTGTAAAAATGACCGTGAATTTAATGGTAAAAGACTGCAAAAATGCTACAGTAGAAACCTGTTAAATGGTTAACAGTAAATTCCCCTACTATATACGGTGAAAAACTGTATTGGACATTACATGTAATTTTACGGTAGTATACCGTTTTTGGAAGTGGAAAAAGATCGTATAATTTACAGTGAATAACCGTAAATTGACTCCCAGAATTTGCTGCGTTACATTTCAAATTTGATGTTGTTTTGTTGAAATAACTGTTCCTTCTTAGTTTTTTCTTATCAGTTTTGTATATTAGAGTTGTGTGTTACACCTAATGTTGTTAAATTAATGTTTATTGCATTATTTCCGTTCCATGATGGTGTTTAGTGTTTGTGTGAATGACACTGTGCACCTTCTATATAAGTTATTATTTAAAAACTGCTTGTGATGGGCTTTGGTTCATCGTGAATTTGAACCTGCATTTGGTGGTTATCAGTGTATTACAAAGGTACAAAACAGATTTCAGTACTTCAATAGGTTGGTATATTAACATTATTTCAGTTAATAAAATTACGGTATTCAACTGTAAATTTAAGTTAAAACCGTAAAACCTAAAATGTTTCTACCATATTTGTTACGGTAAAATTCCAGCAACCACAGCTGCCGGTTTTTTACCGTACATTTTACAGATTTTTTTTTTTACAGTGTAGGCAGTTTTTTATTGCACAATTATTTAACAGAGGAAAATGTGTATAACACTAAACTTCATTCACTTAGTACATTTGTAGTGTGCCGCATATACAATGCCACGCATTGAAGATTGAGGATGGTTTCTAGGGTGCTCTGGATGGTTGCTAGGTCTCCTGCGCCCTCGTGGCTCAGTGATCTTCTTGTCTCTAGATGTGCCTCAGGTTCTTCCTTCAATGTGTGTCTGTGGTATTTTTACACCTGTTTTCTGGTCCAGCAGGTGAAAATGGTCTGAGCACTCTCCTCAACAACACTCATGATCTGAGGAATCATTCCTGTATGAAGAACTCTAACGGTATGGTGAAGTTTGTCTAAGCACATGCACTACTAATAAAGTCCTGTCTGGAAATGGCGTGACTGCAGTAGTGTAGAAACAGCAGGAATTTTAGTTTGTCGTGTGTCAAGCTGCACAATATGCACGTCTGTCTGAGCGATGTTCTGTGTGTCCTGAGATGCTGTGGTCGTCTCCGTCCTCACCTGTGTCACACATGCCCAGCAGTGTCATCAAACACCAGGCGTGTGTAGCCGTGGCATCTCCTCACCTGTGGCGGCCCCCCCGCTCCTCCCCTGCTGCTCCTCAGGACACCTGTCACTCACCTGTCACCTCTCTCGTCAGCCGCACCGGCTCTGCCCCGCAGATGCTGCAGCTCATCTGTGTCAATCACATGTGACTGCCTGCAAGTGTGTGTGTGTGTGTGTGTGTGTGTGTGTGTGTGTGTGTGTGTGTGAGAGAGAGAGGTGTGACTGATGAGGGCTGCTAACACAGTTAAAGATGATAACAGAGGTGCGACCAACTCATTGTTTTGCAAGTCACTAGTAAGTCTCATGTCTTTGCATTAAGCTGAAGTCAGGTTATAAGTCCTCAACTTTACGCTTCAAGTCTTAAAGGGGTCATAGGATGCTACATGCACTTTTACAAGTTGTTTGAACTGAAATGTGTGTTGGTAGTGTGTGTACACAACCACCTAATAATGATAAAAATCCACCCAGTGTTTTTTTAATCTAGCTAAATTTTTTCCCCTTTCTCAAATCAAGCCGATCTCAGATGCCTGTCTGTGTGATGTCACACAGACAGGCCCCTCCCACGATTGTTTGATTGACAGTAGCGTTTCAGCACAGACTGGACTTGTGTCTTACCTCAGACACGCCCTGAGTGAGCTGTCATCAGTGCGAACTGTACATTGTTTCACCGCTGGAGCAGATGTAGACAAGAATGACTCCTAAGCAATTGAGGTGTTCTGTTGTTGGATGTAATAATGAACATAGCAGACGTAATTTACTCCCAACATCTGAGCCGCTGAACTCGCAGTGGATTTCATTGTTTCTGAAGGGAATGCGCCCCCGGTCTACATAAATGCGTCTATGTTCGCGTGAATCATTCATGATCCAGCCTCATCTACAGAAGAAGTGAGTATAATGTTTTGTAATGAATCTTTGCAAATCGCCTTTCTTAATAATGTGCTAATTAGCAAGTTTCACGATGAATGCGGCTAAAGTAAACAGTCTTTCTGAAAGCAACTCGGAAGAGAGGGGCGGGGTAAGCAGAGCTCATTAACATTTAAAGGAAAATGCAACAAAAACGGCTTGATCTGAAAAGAGCTGTTTTTGACAGGGTAAAAAAAGGTGTTTTTTACACTACCATTGAGAAATTTTAACCAAACTATGTTACAGACTTTTCATTAAGACCCTAAAGAATCATATAAACTTGTGGAAAAGGGGGGCATCCTATGACCCCTTTAAAACAAATCTTTATTGCTTTTCGCCCAAATTACTGCCAGAGTATTATTTACTAGAGTACATTTACACTAATTTATATGACAAAGGCTTCCTTCCTAATTTCATGTAAAATGAGATATAGATTATTTTCACTATAATGCAGATTTGAAAATCAACTGAATTATCTACTAGGGAACTAATCATTGATTTGCTGCATTTTTTATTGTAACTCTGATATTTGTTTTCTTAAGGTAAAGCCAGATTTTTTTTTCTTTTTCCAGAACTGTAAGGAATCTGGAACAAATTTTGTTTTATCAGCGTGAAAGCATAATTTTTAAATGACGAAAACCATTTAATAATTGGTTAGTTACACTTTTTTTTCACTGTAAAATTTTCACTGTAAAACACAACAGTTGTGGAAGCTTTGTCCACCGACATCATGGTTTTTCTTGTTCGAGACAAGCAATGACTCAGGCCCAGTTCAGAAACAAAATTTTGCCACTGGTTCAGGGTGTTTTGTGTGAAAAAGTGCAGCCAATCGGCTCCAGTCCCTATTAAAGGGGTACGCTGTAGTAAGAAAATTTGAGTTAATATTTATTTTATTTACGCTGCAAATTGAAAAAAAAATGCAATTTGTGAATGAATAAAACATTATAATTGCCTAAAAAGGATCTTTTGACTCAGTATAGGCTATACAAATAATGTTATTATAATAATCAAGCATTATTTTATTTCGATCTGCAGTCTAACAAAAATTAAAACAAAAATTGTATACAACTGCACCTCTTTCTAAATATATAAAATCATAAGACACTTGTAAATAATATAGTTTAAACAATAATTATAATATTATTTTATTTGAAATGGATGAGAAAAATACATTGTCTTCAATATCTCTGCAGCTCATGAAAAATAAACCCAAATAAAATTAAGATTCTTCTGTTTCTGAACAAAGCATTAAGTAGCCCAACTGTTGTCAGAAAATCAGGAGGCTATTTTGATTGAATAGCTTACATAACGAATGAAATAATAAACATGACACTAACATACTTTTATATATGCAATTTATTAATTTAAAAGGATGAAGAAAGTAAAGGGTTCATCCACGATTTTAATGTCTTCTGTCGCAAAGAAATTAAGGTTTTTAAGGAAAACATTCCAGAATTTTTCTCCATATAATGGATTTAAATGGTGGCCAATGGGTTGAAGGTCCAAATTGCAGTTTCAAAGTAGCTTCAAAGGGCTCTACACGATCCCAGCCGAGGAATAACGGCCTTACCCATGCAGGTGTGAGTGTGTGTTAGTCCTGTGATGGATCTGAGAACAGTCTGAGACTTGAGATATCTCAAAACTGAAGGTCCTGAGACACAATAAACTGATTTTTCCTTCATTTGGGTTGTTTTTTATTTTTTCTCATATCTGAAAATGTAAATAAGGCAGCAAAGAAAAAAAGAAACACGAGCCAAACAAAAGAGATTGTGACAATCTGCCTGAGACTTTTGCTCTTAATGGTTGTAAAATGTTGAATTCTAGTATCACTGCTCTAAAACTTCATGAGTATTCTATGAAATATTGGACAAATAAATATCAGTAGCACAGTGGCAACACTGCAGGCACGTGCTGTGAGACCAGCCTGGTGACTGCGGATAAACTATGACCATATCACATAACTGTGGAAAATTTAAGGAGACAAAGAGTGAGGCTGAAGTCCTCATGAAAGACCTGAAGGCACTACCCCAACCCTGCGCAGATCAGCCTGACTTTATTGCCACGCGGCATATGGCCGAAGACAAACTGTCAGTGGTGGTGCGTTCCACGCCAGCAGATGAGAGAGCAGAGGCATGTTTGCGTGGCATCAGGCTGATCTGGGGGGAAACGCGCGAGCGCCGGGGCAGAAGGGCCCATGTGTCCGCGGGAGGAGGGGCAGCGCAGGACAGCGTGTTGCTGCGGGGGACAGAGCGGCCCACAGTGACTGAATATGGCAAATTGATCAAATTGTAGGAAGCAAGGCTTCTTGCCAATTATGTGGGTCATGTCAGCATCTCTTGGGTCTTTCTTGGGCCCCTTGCATGAGAGAGTGAACGTGCACTGTGTGTATGTTTAGTGTATTTAATGGATTGTATGTCTTGCAAACATCCACTGAGAGCAAACTGACACTTATGCTGGTGCTGGAAAACATTTACATTTACGCTGCTCTGGTAATAGAAAATCAGTTGGGTTTACATCTTTTAATAAGGTTTTTCCTTTGACTTTAGAAATTTACAAAGTTCATGAATTCAGCTGCTGTGGCTAAGTATTTACCAGCATGTTTGCAGGCTTAGAAAGCTGTTGCCATTTACTAACCCTCATGTCTTTTCAAACTGATATGAATGAATTTCTACAGTTGAAAACTATTTTGAGGAACATTACAGTGACCATGACAGGGTAAACTAAAAAAAAAAAAAAAAAAAAAAAAAAAATTAGGGGGGAAAAAAAAAAAAAAAAAAAAAAAAAAAAAAAACTTTTAAATTAGAACAGACTATTTCTAATCTTCATGTTCAATTAAATTTTTCATTGAAATAAGTTATGTTAAAATAAAGTTAAAATAATTTCTTACATTTACAACATACATACAGCATATGATCTCTATGTCTATGACATTTTTGCTCAGAACAAAAAAAACAAGTAAAGTCTTACCAAGTCAGACTTCAGTCCAATTAAAGTCATTGTTTGCATAGCTTAGTCCTGTCATGGGCAAGACTAGTGAGAATAACAGACACAAACACACACACACAAAAAAACACTAAAAACAGGAAAATGTTATGGCTGAGAGGTTCCACTTTCATAACTCAGTAGACTTCATGGAGTCCTCTATTAAAGTATCCAGTATGTCTGAGATGTTTCTCTTAAAATAGACACAAATGAATGAACTGTTGACTTACAGTAGAGTAACGAGCTAAAAAATAAATGGATATAGCAACTAAGATCATTTGATCTTGGACTGTTTGAGTTCTGGTTTCTCAGTAAATATCACTGTCACCTCTCAGCAAGAAGGTCCCCAAAATGACAAATTGACAAAGTGTTAAAATAAAGTTGAAAGAATCTGTTTCTTAAATTTAGTACAACATGCATATAGAGCACACAAGTGAGGTCAAACTTGACATACACCTTGCAATCTGCAAAATGTTAAGTATATTACCAAAACACAAGGGATCATACAAAATGCTTTTAATTTTTGTATTTAGTACTGACATGAACAAGATATTTCACATAAAAGATGTTTACATATAGTCCACAAGAGAAAATAATAGTTGAATTTATAAAAATGACCCCGTTCACAAGTTACATATATGCTTGATTCTTAATACTGTGTTGTTACCTGGATGATCCACAGCCGTTTTTTTTGGTGATAGTTGTTCACGAGTCCCTTGTTTGTCCCGAACAGTTAAACTGCCTGCTGTTCTTTAGAAAGATCCTTCAGGTCGCACAAAATTTGTTGGTTTTTCAGCATTTTTGTGTATTTGAACCCTTTCCAACAATGACTGAATGATTTTGAGATCCATCTTTTCACACTGAGGACAACTGAGGGACTCAAACACAACTATTTCAAACACTCACTGATGCTGAGTTTTTATTTTTATTTTTTAATAACCTTTAAATGACGTTATAATCACGACAAGAGAACAACACGTTTTAATGTTCTTAGAATATTAAAAATGTACTGTCAAACAACATTTTTGGGTGACAATGAAGTTAGTAGAACGATCTAAGAAACATTTTTGTAACATTTAAATAATGTTATAATCATGACAAGAAAACTCAATATTTCAATGTTTTAAAAACATTTCAAAACAATGTTCCCACAACTTTTTATAACCCAAATCTGTTACGTGGTATGGTTGTGTTGTAAATGCGGCGTGTGTGGCCCGTGTCACCGCTCACCGTACGCCAGTGACAGATCAGACAGATCAAACGGCTGCGGCAGTTCAGGAGTATAAAACTTCACCCCGAGACCTTCACGTCGCACAGCGCTGTAGATCACACGAAAGAAGGCGTATCGCTCGTCTCTTTTATGTTGCTCAGGAACATTTTCATATTTCTCAAGACCTTCAACTGTTTCTGTACTGAGAAACTGCAGGACATTTTTTAGTAACCGGTTTGTTTTCTTATATGAAGCATATTAGGCAGGTTTCATATTGAACCTCTGCAGGTGTGTTTCAGGTTTGTTCTGACCTGAGACCAGGAGGATGCTATCAGCAGACGCGTCGGATGCACTGCTGTAATGCGATTGCCTACTGCCCCAGGGCACTGCATTACCATGGATCTGTTGTATCGTCTCACTCCAGGAGAAACAGCATTGATTTAATAAAGCTTCAGCAAATTAATTCCACTCCTCAGGCTCCTCTGTCTTCAGACAGAGAGAATACGAGCACATGAGATCTGAATATGGTGCATATATATATAAAAAAAAAAAAAACACATGGACATTTTTAAAAATACTCACCAGAATAAATAATCTAAATCATGAGATTAGGTGACAGATTTATTAAGCATGAGAATGCAATCCTCTAAATGTGCCAATGTGAGTGTTCTGAAAGTTCTGCTGATCTACTGACAATGCGAAAATTAAAGAACACAAACACAGGTCATTTCCATGATCTACCAAAAGCTGTGAAAATTAGTACAACCGATGATAATCAGGTGCTTGCAATACTACTAAAAATGCAGGCACACAATGGGTTCAGGCATGCTTTTTTGGAGTGTTAAATAATGGTACAAATACCAGTAAACTAATTAATGCAAACCATTGTAAATCACCTTCCATGATTAATTTAAATACTCTCAAAAATGTTGTGTTTGAAAGGGAAACTCCTACAAATGCATGCAATAAGCTCAGCTGCAAAAAAAAATAACTGTCCACATTTTTTCATCACTAATTCTTAAACCCTGACAATAGTTTTTTAATGCCAAAAAAGGGGTTGCACTGCTCAAGCTGTTAGTAAATCTGGTGCTATATATGTCTCTAGGAATTACCACATGGTTATATTTTGGAGGTGAGTTCCCAGTATGAATAACTACATTGTTACTATGTTAAATCTACACAAATTACTACATAAAGAAATTAATCGACACCTTCTGCCACAAAACATGTTCAATCTCATCTGTAGGAAGCCGGCTTTGGATCTCATGTTCTCGTGTCGGGACCTCCCGGTGCGTTAAGTAAACTGACTTCCCCTGCTGCTCTTGTGTGGCCCAGACTGCCGTGTACTGTGACTGTGGTCTGTTGTTACGAGCTGTACGCTGTTACCTGCCCTCACACCTCGTCAACTTCCAGAGGTACGTCTGGCAAACGGCGTGTCTGGATAAAGGAAACTCGCGGGCCCTCAACCAGACAGCCACGCCATGAAAAGCTTTCTGTACGCTTTGATTTAGTGCCTGAAAGAACCCAAGCCAGCACCTAAACTGGAAAGGGGCAGATGCGTCAGGGGTAGATGATCAAGCGTGCATCCAGGTCCTGGAGAACACGTGCTACCTCCTGACCACCCCACAGCTCTTGCTCTGAAACTCTTTAAAAGCTCAGGCTGCGCAATTATCTTTTATGATCTGCCAGGGAACTCTGGCGGCGGGCAGAGATGGCCGATGCTGAGAGTGCCTCTGTCGATTGGCTCTGCTGAAATGACCAGGGATTGGGAAATTGCAGCTCTCTGCTCTTTTACAATGGCACTTCTTTCAGCCACGTTTGCCAGGCAGTGAAATGCACATAAAGCATGTGATTGCGGCAGGCCGATGACTTCATGAAGAGTTGTAGCTTGGTTTTCATTGGGGGAGGTCTCATCTTTAGCTATGATTGGAGGGGTGGACAGAATTTTAACGGTAAATCAGCAACGTCAATATAATGGACAAATCTCTTCTAACGGTTATGTCAGGGCAGGAACGGGAGGGTCTGAACCGAAGCATAGAGATCAATGCATCAGGACAGCCTTTTTGAA
The DNA here is from genome assembly GCF_001515645.1 of Sinocyclocheilus grahami. Taxonomy (NCBI): domain Eukaryota; kingdom Metazoa; phylum Chordata; class Actinopteri; order Cypriniformes; family Cyprinidae; genus Sinocyclocheilus; species Sinocyclocheilus grahami. Next base: position 281,935 of record NW_015505420.1, on the reverse strand, counting down.
TCATCCCATTAGAATAGACGAGCAAAGCAAAGCAGAGAGCCATCAGGAAGATTGGACAAGAGCATGCTGACCAAACACTGCTATGACTTCTAACCAAAGATTTCCAGGAAAATTGCTGTCACCGAATTGTTCATTCAGTTACTTAGGTGACACTTTGTTTTGATAGTCCACTTTAGATATTATACTCACTTATTCTACAAACCCTAACCTAATCGTCTACTAATACTCTAATGAGAGTTAGTTGACATGTAGTTGCAAAGGCCCACTTATAGTTAGTAGAATGTATAAAGTGGACTATCAAAATAAATGTGTGTCAGCAAATAGAGATCATTCAGATAATTATGACACTACATTTTCATTATGCACATTTTGTACCATTTCCAAACAGAGGTTCCCAACAGGTAGTCCCAGGCCACTCAAAACAAGATCAAAACCAGAACTTGCTCCACCTGTACAAGTTCAGTTGTGCTCCAACTTTCAAACAGTGCCAGCCTTCCCCAGAGGAAAGAAAAATCAAAAGTCAGATCTCTTTAATACCTCAGATATTTCTCCTAGACAGAAATTAGTTTACTTTAACATCAAATGGAGACTTTTGCTTGAGTCTCCTGCTACTCACACTTGTCTTCTGAGACAAAAGCTTTAACACTCTCACAATGGTCTCCTTTAAAATTTTAAGACGAAATCTCATCATCTGTGCTCAGATTTTTCTCCTTAGCTACAGACTTCGGATCTCTCACATTTGTCTCTGTTAAAGCTTTAGAAGAGATCTCAACAACATCACACACTGTGAGTATATCTTTCTCCTTTGCTAGAGACACTGGTGGTCTCATATTTGTCTCCCCTAAAGCTTCAAACAAGATCTCAACAACATCACACACTGTGCTCAGATCTTTCTCATAAACTAAAGACTCCGGTGGTCTCACATTTGTCTCCTCTAAAGTTTAGAAGAGATCTCAACAACATCACACACTGTGAGTATATCTTTCTCCTTTGCTAGAGACACTGGTGGTCTCATATTTGTCTCCTCTAAAGTTTAGAAGAGATCTCAACAACATCACACACTGTGCTTAGATCTTTCTCCTTAGCTAGAGACACTGGATCTCCCACATTTGTCTCCTTTAAAGCATTAGAAGAGATCTCTGTTCCTTTCTCATCTGCCCCATTGTTTCCTGTCTGTCCTCCCACTGTCCTGATAAACCCCAATGTAGGCAAATAAATAAAGAGCAACCTCGGAGCAATAAATTATTTTTTGAATAGTGTCTTGAAAGAGATTACAGCAAGACAATAAAGAGATCTCCCAAGTTTCGCACAGCCAATTCTCATTTTGGATTCCTTTCTCTCAGAACTTTCTCATGTCTCAATTGTGTTTACTTTTATTTCTCCTAGGGAATTTTAGGAGAAACTTATGAAACACTACAATGAGATAATGAATATCACAATGAAGTCTCACAAGCTAAGAAAGATAGTAAGATAGAAGGTATAAAATATACCTATAATGGAGTCTTGAAAGAGATTGCAGCAAGACAGTAAAGAGATATTCTGTTTCTTTCACCACATTCTCAGTTTTGACATCTTTTCTCTGCTGTTGAGATATGAAAAATGAGAGATATATGAGAATCACAATTACGTTTCCTGAGCTTAGGAAGAGCAAACTCTGAGCAATATTTATTTTTTTCCTCTGGGCTCAAATGATCTCTCGGTTTCTGAGATGCTAAATTCAAATATTGATTTTTACATCATGGAAATGCGCCGATGCTGTATATTCAGTATGTATCTGATTTCACCATCTCTGACAGGCAGGACGACAGACCGGTTTTGTGCACTTCTCGGAGGCCGGTTGTTGGTGTCCTGCGGCGGACCCGTCAGTCAGCCTGCAGAAACCGGTTCCTGTTCCTGCAGCCTGTGGCTCTCCGATTTCATCTGCCCGGCTTGCAGGAGACATCTACTAAGAAAGCCCAAACAAGCTTTGAGTACAAGAATATGGAAACTGACAGAAATAAATGTGGGCTTGGGGAAATAACAGCACAAATAGGTCTGAGAGGAACTGGCCGCCCCCCCGCCGCAGCCGGCTGAAGTGATCGCGCTGGCATGGTGGCCAGAGGCCGTTCGGGCGAGATCTCTACCTCTGCGCACACGCTGGTGCCACCACTGAATGCCTGTGACACATGGACAGTGGACGGCAGGGCCTGTGCGTGTTTGCTTGCCACAACCGCTTAAGTCGAGTGGAGAGCGAGCGTGGGATTGGATGGGATGGGCTGTCAATCATCAAGACAGATGAGCATCTCCAGTAGGCAATAATGTGACTAAAGATGTCTGATAGGGTCAGTTGCAGGACATTGAGCATATATAGGGTGAACCTGGACAGATACAGGAATTATTTTTATATTGCAGTTAATTTGAGAATAAGAATTCAAGTTGGATTTTAAAGTCAAATTAAATTCATGCAACTGCTGTAAGTGTAGTAATAATTTTCCAGTAATAATTACCCAGAAACATGTTAAAATTCACTAAAAATCTGGAGCTGGTTAATAATCAGTGTAAAGCCCACCAATAGAAAATGTAGATACATTTTTACACGTCAATTAATTTTTATTTGAGTATATTAAATAGATAAACATTTCAGGAGCCATTTAATTTTCGAGAATGTTTAATGCACCCCAAATTTGATGTCAACATTTGTATTTATAAAGGGAAAGCGATGTGGCGGATATTTCATGGTGCCTGTTGATTTTAGTAAAAAAAAAAGTATATAAAGTATACATACAGTATATATAGTAGAAACAGTTTTCAATTGTTAGTAAATTTCACAATTAATTAAGAGTTAACTGCATGGTGTCTAACACAGATAGAAAGGTCACAAAGCACTCGGCGTGTACCCTTACCATAAACATGGATTTCAGAAAAGGCACAAAGCAGTCAGCATGTGCTCTTACCATAACATAGATTTTAGAAAAGACAAATAGAAAGCATTACAAGGAGGCTCACAGAAGGCCTACAACTCACAATTAATATTCTAGCAGAGCTCTAAGGAGCGAAAGCCTCAGTACAGATAACCCTCTGCGAGAGGAGGCCTCACAACAAACTTTATTTTAAAGTCAGCGCTGTGCGTGTGTTGTTTTGTAACTTTCAACTTGTAAAATTAGGATCAGAAAAGTATGAGTCGGTAATTTAAAATAAGGTGGAGAAAAAAAAAAAAAACAGGAGCGACGTCATCAGAAGCAGGGGGGCGGAGTTAATGCACACGCACGGTGATAATGGATACATGAGTGATGTGAGTTATTATTGATTATTTTTAAAATAATATTATGAATGAACCGTCTTGTTGTTATATCTAAAATTTTTGCTCAGACTCGGCTCAGAGAGCACAGAGATGATAGCAAATAAGAAAAGCTAACGTCAGAAGCCAGGCACTGGACGAGCAATCGTTATTATAATCCAAAAGGGCAAACAGTCTAAATTATTACGCAAGTTGACTCGAGATACAAAAAATGCAAAACTGCAAAGTCGCATTTGTCATCCGTCACCGTGACAGCAAGTGGACTTTTGAAACAGGAATAATGAGTGGATTACGCATTTCAATTGGTAAGAGAGGAATAACACGGATGACACTTTCTTGGCCGGGAGGATTGTGTGCATCACTGTCAGGTATAAGGGAGAAGGCTTCTTACATTAGGTAAGACAAAAAGTTAAATTTTCGCAACTTGTTTATCGGCTTGTTAATAGCAATTTGCTGTGGAATATGTGCAGCTGGGTCTGTGTCTTCCCGGCCAGGTTTGGGTCCATCTTTCAAATAATTGATGGTCCGTGTCGGTTCCGGGTAGTACATTTACGGGTCTCTTCGGGTTCAAATTTTTGGACCCGTGTAGACCTCTAGTTCCAGCCCTGTTACATATTCACAATGCTGCTGAACTTGCACTGAATTCACTTCAAGAGCATTTAGTCATCACTTAGGATAACTGCAGCAGCATGAATATAAATTCATGCAAGAAAAATGTTGAAAACTCGCTTTTAAATACTTCAAGAGCAGAATGCATTAGTTGTCAGTGAGAATGACAGTGCAAAGAGCTTCTTTTGTTCTGTAATGTGTATGTCCTTCACTTGCTCTTCCTCCTGTTGGCCTCGTCTCATCAGTGACATTTAAAGATGACTCTCTTCTGCTACTGGGAGAGCATGAGAGGAGTGATATAAGAGAGCGTCGAGTGGTGAGGGTTGGACAAGAGGATGGAATTTAGGCTTCTAATGCACTCTTTTGGCTGCATCCCATTCACGCCTTCCTGTGATACAGGAGGGGCACTAAAACATGGAGTGCTGCCTCAGCCACCGGGATGCAGGAAACCGCTTCTGATTTGTGCCCAAAGCCATCAGTGTCACTGGACTCAGCTTGTCAGTCTGAGAAAGCATCAAAGCGTGCGCTTGGGAAGGCCTGTCACAAACAGTAATGGATATCATTTCAAATATGTAGGACCTACGCTGTCTTAGAGCCCACCTCGGTGGTGTATGCCGACCCCTGCGCCCCTGCCCAGATAGGTGGAATGGGCTCAACTGTGGGGTTAACTCTTCTAATCAAGTTCTCGAATGAATTGTTTGCTACATGTGCTCATTCTGATGGAAACATCATGCATGTTTTGATGCTGGTACATATCTCCTGCCATGCTGAAAATTCTGCATGTTGAAGTCAAAGATTTTTCTCTGTCAAAGTGCATGAAGTAAGGAAAGGTCTGGTGCCGTGACCTCCTTTAAATGAATGCATAAAAACAATAAATGATCACATGGTGAGGTGTAAATTTAACAGTCCTTTTGAGACTTCAATTTTTTTAATGGACACCAAAAACCCACAGGCTGATGCGATAATTCTGACATCCAAAATGCCACTTCAGATTAGTCACAGAACGTTTCTTTCCCCCTTCAAGTGTGTTTTCATGTCAGCGTGCTTTAAACAAAGCCTGGGTTTCCTCGTGCCTGCTGGCTTTTTGGCTTTGAGTGTAATTTTGGGCAAAAATCAAAGCTTGTAACCTCTGACTAATTATAGTGTCAGTGTCATAGTCTTGCTGTTACTGTCACACAAACACTCATGCTTATTTGTGTTATATGTTTTGTCTGGGACAACATTGTTGGGTGTGTACTTCAAAGATGACCTTGGAGAGACCCTGGCCCTAGGTGTTGCTTTAAACTCAACTAGGTATTGTGCTGTTTCAATGTATGTCACTACACAATAACAGTAATTAATTCTTGCCATTAATAGTGCTCAAGGACTTTGCAGATTGCAAGAACTTCCAACCAGCTTTGAGCATACCTCTTTTACAGGTATATTCTTGCTGTTCTGATGCTTTTGGACACGTAAACGCTTGGCTTTTGGATGTTTTTTCTCTTTTTGTTCCTGTCTTTTGCTGCAGAGTATGTTGTCTAATCTTTTCCTGATGAAGCAGACACCGCCACATGGTGATAATGACCTGCTACATGCCCCAAACTCTGTGATTTACACCCGTCATATTACTGCAGCACAACCCTGTAGTAACACAGCTGGTCACCGAACGCATGAAGCGCCACACGGATCTTGATGATGGTGGGAATTAGATTTACATCATTGCTCAGAGAATATTTTACAGATCTATTGTAGATATCAGTCTCAAGTATACAGTGGAGGCTTTGTTTACTCACACAATTCATGACAAAACAGCAAACATCTTGGATATCAGATTGAAGTTTTAATCTGAGAGTTGTCCATCCCACCAATACAGATGATGCTTCACATATATAAAGGCCACATTAGGGAAATTTAGAAGAAGGATGTCACTAATTGCTATGTACATACTGACCACTTGGATCATGTTACTATGAGTGGAATGTTGCTATGACAGCTGAGAATAGACGCTACTGCATTCAAATGGAAATTGAGTTTTTCAGTGAATGGTCAATCCATTCACTCAAGGACTGTGCAGACAGAAAGCTGTTTTGCTGTTTTTTCATCGTCAGTATTGATTGATTTATGCTGACATGCATTGTTAGCTATCATGGTTTGGAGCATATGCATTTCAGTCCTATAAAAATGGTGTTTCTCTAAAGCCATTAGCACAAGAGCCTTCCTTTATAAGAACTACGGACATACTGCACCCTGGAATACAGCATCTTCTGCTTTGGTAACAAGAGATTTGTCTAAAAATACCTTTGTCATCTGTTATTGCTATTCTAATAAAGGCAGTATTATGACTTCAGGATTTGTCTAAACTCAATAAAGCTTCGCTATACTGTGTAAGATTTGATCCTTGGACAAAGAAGACTGGAAAGAGGTCAGAGGGACAGAGGAGAGAGCGAGAGATCGCTGGTTGACAGAAACGCTTACGACGCACTGCCACTTCTCTCTCCTCTCTTCTTCCTCGCCTCCATCCTTTCTCTCTCATGCTCTTGTCAGCTAATTATCCAGAATTAGTATCTTCTTTCACACCAGTGGTGTCATTCTGCCTTAGCCTGATTTGTCCGCTCGTGTGACTGGGTGCTAAACTTGTGACAACTGACGAGCTTGAAGCAGGCAGATATTAATTGTAAGTGAAAAGCTGACAGGTCTGACGACGCAAAAAAACAAACCTCAACCCGCTCTGGTACTGTAGATACGACCGGCATGGGCTTCAGATGAATGTGTGGCTCCAGGGATACAGGGTTTGAAGCAGAATGACTTTATTGAGGTTCACTCACACAGTTCCTTAAGGAGTGCATAGAGGAACAGCACGTCAGCTGCGGTGATCCCGAACAAGCAGATTAATTGTTTACTTGTCAGTGGAAATTATGAGAGAAAGAATGGTCAGGAAACTGCATGTGTTAATGGAAGGTCACGGAGGGGCATTTTGGTCCATTAATCAATGTAACTTATAGCTGGCACCAAATAAAAACAGCAGGTGGAGTAGGCAGGAATTGTCGCTGCCACACAAGTTTAAATGCCACTGAATTTAGTGATGGTGAATTGGTGAATTCTCCCTAGAGAGGTTAGATGATGATAATGATGTGTGCATTTTCAAATTCTTGACAAAACATTTCTTGACAAGAAGCCAGCAACACCTACATGTATTCCGGGTCTGGTCAAGGTCTCGATCTCTGAACCCTTCTTGGTCTGTCCCCTCATTCTATTCCAAACCCATTTGCTGTCTATAGAATAAATGAGGCAGCGTAGAGGTGAAGTTCAGCATTCTGAGCTCTTACGTTATTAATGTTCACTCCGCCGAGACCGAAAGCCCCAATTGCCTTTTGTGGGGTGGACTCCAAATGAAAGACAAGTCCAACGGCCAGGCTTCCTCTATTCTTCTTTTCAACGAGACTCGGATGAAAACAAGAGAGCTTTACACAGCCTGTCCTTCACCTCCCTTCCGGCCTCCAGCCACTTGTCTGTAGAAAGCCAATTTTGAAAAACTCGCTGGAGTGGTTGTTTTATCAACAAGCGGGGCCATTGCCTTCATCCTCCTTTTGATTGGTTCAGGGAGGAGAGAACGGGAAAACAAAACAACAAGGGGGAACTCCTAAGAAAGGAAGGAATCGTAAGGAGAACGAGAAAGAGGCTGAAGAGACAGCTGTTGGGGAGGTTAGTTGGAGATTTCCAGCCATTAACTTCAGACTAAGCTGGCTCTCCCACTTGAGGGAAACAAGGGCTGGAGAAGGTACAGTCCCTGACATGAAAAGAAGCAGGAGTAGGCTTGATCTAGTGTGCCAAATGTTCAAAAGTGGGCCAACAATGATACAGAAAAGAGTGGCAGGCTGAGAAGGGCTCGTAGGGGCGTATAGGGGCGGAGGTGGTGTGGAGCGAAGGACCGCTGGGGCAGGAGGCGTGGGGGTCTCTCTCTTTCAAAGGCACGATAAACAAGGAAATGAGTCAGTAATCATTTCCAGAAATTGCCTTCCCTCTTCCTCCAGTCCTCAGCAGACTCTCAGCCTCCATTCATTAGGGATTCTGGTCTGATTAAAGCATTTCGGCATCATAGGCTCCGGACCAGCCCAGACGCCACAGTGGAGGGTGCTTTCGAGACGCCGTCCCCACCTCCCACTTCACCCGTGGAAGCCTCTTTACGTTGGGCCACTGGGTTTTTCATCTCAGCGATTAGGCTCAACTGGCCATGTCGGTAATGCATCGCATGTCTCGGCTGCTCTACTAATGAAGCTACTGGTACATGAACTATCTTTATTAGGCCTGAAATTAGATATTTTTATGAAAAGATGTGTTATTTTCAATTCGGATTTCAAAAATCCTGTTTTTAGTGCTGATTGCAGCCCAACTGCTTCCACCCACTGTAAAGTAAAGAATCCATTTGTTCAGTTTAATGTCTTTAGTGAAGAGCAGTCCCATTCATCACTTTGATTATTTTTTTCTGCTGAGCCTCACTAAGTGAAATGTTCAGTGAGTCTGTGGTGTTACAGTAGGTCTGTGGCGACACCAGAGACCCTCATACAGCTCCATGCACAGACCCTCATTTCCTTCCAATGAGGTAATGAAGGGCTCTGGCAGTCGGCTTGATGTCATCCTTCCTGTTTCACAGAGCTGCTTAGTCTCAAATCATGTGCTGATAGAATGGCAGCAGTGCAGCCCTGCTTATAGTTACCCATTCACAATGCGCTCTTGATTGCATTTCAACAGAAATGAGGTTGTGCTGTGTTCTCCACAACACGGAATCATAGTTGACAAATTCATTCATGCATGCTTTTTGTACTGACAAAAAATACAAATTTCTAAATTATTACCTAATAATACTTTGCAATAAAATGACATTTCATCACTTACCCGCACTACCAAACCTGTATTAACAAGGGTATATTTAGAACATTATCATGTTTTTTTTCATACAATGAAATTTGATGATTATTAAAATAAATCACAGATAAAAAACAAACACATTGAAAGCACTATTGAAGTATTATAACAGCAGTCCATATGGCAGCCATAAAGGTTTGCAACAAGATGGAGGGAAAGAAGGTGAATTACTGAATTTTTCGTTTTTGAAATATTCCTTCAAGGAAACTCTCAGTTTTTTTTTTACCTCATTAGTGTTGAAACAACTTTAAAAACTTGATCTTCATTCTACTCATCTTTCCTTGGACGCAAACATTGAGATAAACATAATTTGGTTTGGCGCTTATATTACTTTCTAGATTTGATTTTTAACTGCAGCTCATGTTTCTCTTGAACTCTTGCAGCTTCCATGCAGTTTGATACTTCATGAAGCACATTCGGTCTGCTGAGATTTCAGGCCGTCTTGGGGGAGGCAAGAGTGAAGAAAAAGCTAGAAAGTCCAAATAGTGGATTGTGGCCATTTTCTTTTTTTTCAGAGCAAGGAAGTGTTTGTGTTTTATTGGTTTCATATGACACGACAGGCACTTTTTAAGATGTTGTAGTGCCGATGGTAAAAGAGAAGTCTGCCTCTCTTACATTAAGTGGCCCTATGATCTTGTGCATATTTATAGGTGCTGTCTTGTGTCAGATGGCTTTCATTTCTTCACTTGTCGGTGCCCCCCGTAGCCGTTTTTACAAGCAGACGAGTGAAGAGGTCATAGGGTCTGCCCTTCACATGAGCCTCCTTCACCCGCTATTGACACCAGTGTGTTAATCTTCACTTTGCTCCACCATGAAGGAATAATTATCACTTGCAAATTCCATATTCATAAAAGATCTGTGGCCTGTTTTTTTTATATTGGGTATTTGATTTATAAACATCCAGTTTTAAAATTTAACAGTTTTAACATTCATTTACAGCCTCTCATTGCTGTTTTCATATTAAGCCAAGATGCATACAAACTAATGTGTTAAATTGAAACAGTCAAGGCTCAAAAAGCACTGAGACCCAAAGATCAGAAATATAAAGTCAGGAAAAGTGTAGGGCTTTAAAAAGAAAATAATTTAACATTTCACCCTGATGTGTCAATTTCTGACTGCTGGATTCCAACATTTACCTGTCCATAAGAAATGAACGTGAGAGCCTCTCATCGCTGTTTCTATGGGTCTGAACTTGGCTGAAGTTTTAGTGGCACTAAAAAGGCACTTTAAAACACCATTTTAAAAGTTTCTAAAAAGCATTTTTGCTCTCAGGCGTTGTGCCACTTTTAACTGTGATCAAGTTTCATTTGCAGGATAAATGCACCTGGTGGGAGGAATGAGATGCTCCCACACATGGCGCACCACTTGTAAAAGTGGAGAAGGGTAACCAATCAGATTTATTGGTTTCATTAAGGAGTGAGGTGTGTGTTTGACCTCCTGCTCTGCCGTGATCTTGACCTGAAGAGGAACAGGTCATGTTTTACAACATCATGTTTTCAGATTTTGACATAGTCAACCTTAAATATACAGTAATATCATGACTGGATGTTCAAGTTTATCCTGTTTACCAGCAACTGAAATTAAATTCATAATTGTAGAGAAACCTTTCAAACAGTGGTTCAAACAGTGTAACATTTGGTAGATGTTCTCTTGTATCTGGCTCTCTTTGTTTAACCCAAACAGTTCTGCATTAAACCTGTTGAATGGTGTGTTGTTGAATGACTGGTCAGTGTTAAGCTTAGATATGCTGAGGTCAAGATGAACGTGAACCAAACTCCAGGGAGGAGACCTTACCTCTCACATACAGCTCATAAAAATAATTTTTATTAGCATTTTTTGCCTTAAATAGCCCTGTTTCAGAGAGCACAGAAGATTTGAGAGCAGTCAGAAAAATGCTTTCTGTGGAAAGGGTATGGAGTTTCTCGGAAGATAGATTGACGCTTTCTGATCAGAGCAGGAACGCAAACTAAAAACTGATTCACTACAGAAAGCTGACAGGAATTGTCTACTGAATGAGGATGTTCATGTAATACTAATAATACAGTGCAGCTGCTGAGAGATATTAAATATCTGTCACTGAAAATGAGATTTTTTTGAGAGGGCTTCTGTAATAAATTACAAATACACCAGCAGTTGAACAAAATATTAAAATCTATAAAGTATGCTATGTGCAAAAGATTGCTTGTAAGAGAGTTCTAAAGAGATTATGGTCAATAATAAAACATGATGCGCCTGAGTGAACTCTATTTCTCTACTTCACTGGAGTGCAAACATTTCTGAAACATAACGTGGCGAGACGTGAGGAGCATCCCTAAAAAAAAGTCAATTACTCTCCTGCGATGGACATGTTTGACTGGATTACATGAATGCTTTGATTGTTTGAGCTCACTATACAAACAAAGAGATCTGTTTGATGTAAGTCAGTCAATGCTCCAATAAATCCAATCATGCCAGCGGGAGATCTGGATGTTTATTTGTTTAGGGCCGCTTGATTATGATCATTTAATTCTCTGGAAAAGAGCCACATCTGGATGTACCCTGATGTCCAATAATCTGTACTGATGAGATTTTTAAATATCAGTCCCATCTCACAAACATAATCATGTTATAACCTTTATCTGTGCATCTGTCATTTTGTTCTCTTTGAAATGCCCCATAGATGTTGTTTTTATTAATGTATGGTGCTGTTGTGTGTTACTGATTTGTGGTATAGTTTTAGGGATATTTGATCCATTCTAACAACTTAGGTTAGGGTTAGGGTTAATTCAAGGCATTAGTTTGTGGAATGAATTCAGGACATTATTTAAAAAAAAACAAAAAAAAAACATGTTCATTGATAGGCACTGCATGGTGTCTAGTGTATGACTCTTTAATTAGGGGAACATTTCTGTCTTCTGGCAAAACAAAAGAAAACAATCATTCCAGTATAAAAACAAATAAAAAAATGTATTAGCTATAAACATTGTATTTTTTTTCCTTTGAAATCTTAAATGTGTTCCCATCCAATTTTAAAATCTCTTCTATCCTAAATGTATGAAATATGTCAGGAAAATTCTACTTTGGTCTTTTTCTTAAGAACTAGGAAAAGCATATTTTCGGGAAACATTATTAATCTACACTGTAAATTTCCACCTATTTCAACTTAAAGCGTTCATATAGCTTAAAAAAAGTTTTTGAAATTGGTTAATTTGATGAGTTAAAGTGATGGAAAAACGTGTTGCCATGATTTACTGGTCATATCTTTTTCTTTTTTTACAATGTAGATGGGAATTGACGGAACTTGTGAACAAATGGCGCTTTAGGAAAAGCACCCCAAAGTTAGATTTAAAGAGTGTTAATTCCTAATGCATTTTATTTGAATTCAATAATAAAAAAAATATATTAATTCCATAAAATGTGTCTGCTTGCTAATGTGTTAGTTCAAGGTTTATCCAATTGGCAATACTTATCTCACATAAGTTTGATCAAAGCCATGATCAGATCATTATTCCAGGATAATTTTTGTCCTGTTTATTACTGAACAATCAATATTGTATGAAGTGCTATAGAAATAAATGTGACTTGACTATGGACGAACCCAGCGGTGACAGAGGGATTGGTCATCACCTGACCACTAAATCACTGGAGCTGAGGTCAAGATGAACTTTTGGATTGTTCTCAAATGGCTGCCATGCACTTGGCCTATAATGATTGCGTTGACTTCAACTTTTCTGCAATTGGCTCTCATAACTCTGCCTGACTCTTTGAAATAAAATGTGTGGCCTGCTGAATTAAAATGGCAGAGACGTCTCGTGTTTCCTGCAGCTCAACCCTCTGAATCAATTTACTTCTCAGCTATCAATCCATATCCTGACCGCTGGCTTACTTCAGTAAATAATCTCAGCACGGGCTGAAGGGAGCTGCACACCTCTCTCATACTAAGAGCCAGAGCGCACATAAGCCAACTTTTTTTTTACCTTGTCCTGTTTTATCCAGTTAATATTCACTGTATTATTTTTTTTATCATCGACTGCTGAAATCTGTTGATAAGAATAACTCTCCTGTTTGCCGCCACCTTGTCTTTTATGTCCACCAAGATCATATCGCGTGTCTTATGAGTGAAACTCACACCAGTTTTCACCTGGCCAATGTCAGGAGAGAATTTCGCCCTCGTCTGGAGCAGAGCGAATCGCAAGTATAATTACGATCCCACCTCTGAGTGAATCTTCCGAGGACTTTCACTTCTGGCTTTGGCACAAGCACCGAACAGGGTCACTGTTTAATAATGAACAGGTCGAGCCCTGTTGTAACAGATACATGCACCTGCTTTGTGCATCAGTCAATTACCTAATTAGAACTCTCCCTCAGGGGAAAGCTAATACTCTCTCATAGAAGTGCCTGGGCTCCTCTCCATGTGAACGGATGAAGCCGGTAGCTCCACAGACAAATGATAACCTGTGTCACCAACACTGCCGAGAAGCCATGTCGCCCGCCTGGATCAGGTACCAGCCGCTCATGGGAAATTTGGCGTGATGCTCTCCAAGGGTTATGACAAACCCGAGTCAGGGAATGCCTTCCCACAGTACCTTGGGAAAACGATCTGCGTAAACGGATGACGGAGGAAGGCCCGTGTCCTGAAAGCTTCTTACCTGGCAGACAGATGCTCATGTTCAGGTTAATTGAAGCTGCCCGCACAAAGGTGCGTTTTAAGTTTCCGAACTCTCATCTACTGGGTCTCAGGTCAGACTTTCTTCACAGAGTGTACCTGGAATCGAATATCAGAGGATATGCTCAGAGGTTCCCAGGCAAGGATACTTAAGGCAATCATAAAGAGCTCAGCTGTGATTAAGCCACTCACTTTTCCTCTCTCGGGATGGAAGAAGGATGGGTTGTTGAGTGGGGCTGGGATGATCTCTCCTTGAAAGTCTTCATCTCCATCTCTCGACATCCCAAACGCCTTTGCCCCCTTCCCCCATATCAGGCCACAGGCGAAGCCCTCGTTTCGCGTCACTGAAAAATCAATCGCAGCTTATCGATAATGACCTGCCGTAAATCAAAGGCAAGGACGGATGAAAAATACAAAGCGAACAAGAAATTGAATAGCAGGTCAAGGTTTGCATGTTCCTAAAAATCAATTTTCACACATTAGAACTATTAGCTTATTGAGATGCAGATGACAGATTGCCAGCCGCATACAGGCTTACGAGAAACGTCTTTCTATTTCAGCTGGTAGAGTCCAGGGAAGACCTCACCCTGTATTGTGCAGTTTTCACAGAAGCGGCGAGGCAAGAGTGAGCAGAACGGAGCAGACTCTTGCCCACACCCTCGCTTTGGCCGATGTGAGAGCTGAAAGTGCTCCCAGAGTTGGAGCTGCTAATAAACTTAATGCAGTAATCTGAAGGAGAGCTATTAATGAGACTGCTCTCCAACTGACATCTCAGACACCCTAATGTTGGAGAAGCGTCTGCCCGACTGTGGCTTAATCCATCACAGCCCAAGCTAACCTGATTACGGCCTGACACTTTACTTTTTTTCTGTGCACTCTGATGCCGACCCAGGAAAACAGAGGGCAGTGGAGCGTGCTTTTGAGCCACCACGGCTTTACAGTGGAAACTGAAGTTCTCCTGCTCGTTCAGTCTGTTTCACATGGAAAACAGTCAAAGGGTATCGCACGTCGAGCAGTCAGTGCGCTTCAGGTCACTTTGGGTGAAATGCAGCGTTTCTCTTATTTAAAGAGCTGTATGGTGTAACTGTCAAAGGTGCTGTAATTATGGCATGGCAGCACACTAACTGAACAAATCCCTGTGGCACGGGTCCAGCCAAACGGCCTACACAAGAATCCCTCTCGTTGCATTTTTAATGAGAGAGAACAGGCCTTCTGCATGCAGTATTCATGATGGGCTCTTGCATCTTCTGAACAAAGCTTGACATATCACTGGATATGCCGCAATGACACAACTAGCTGTCAGTGTGGTAAAGGTGGGTGATGACCTGTTAACCCAGTACTGGGTACGGTAGCTCAAATACAAGTGGGTCTGTTTTCTTTAACTTTTGTGACGGTTATAGATGCTGGTTCAAATCTCTCCATGAGACTGTCAGTATCTGTTTGAAGATCTCTAAATCAGATTGTTTGACTGCGTCCATTAGAGTCTCTCTCCTGCAAATGAACTTTAATGGACACATTCGATAGCGTTCAATACTGATGATTGTGTGTCTTAAAGTTATGTGCATCAGACATTCGTTGATGTAGCAAAAACAGTTGATATCATAATATGTACATACACAAACACACGTTAGAGTCTCACTGTATTTACTCAAATACAATGCATGGAAAAGATGGTTTTATACTCACTGCGTTACTGTTTTTAAAAAGCTTTCGCACATAAGCATGAAAGAAAATAAGCACATTAATTTAAGAGTTTTCCTAAACTTGAAGCCTGTATGCCATGTGGATAAGATACTGAGAGATGGACAAACAACTAAAATATGAGTCAGCAACATACTCAACCCCAGGACATGGAAAAGCTCATTCTTTAATCTCTTTTCTGATGACCAGTATCAAAAAGTGATCATGTAATATCACAAAAGACTCCAAACACACAAAGCCTTTGGGATTAAAAGCTTCAAATATCTGATCATGACCCTCGTTTGAAATCGCTTGAGGCAGAAAATATAAACCCATTTAAACAGCCAAATCCAGCCAAAGTCATTGTCCTGGTAAAGTGTAGATGCAAAGAGTGGACGGTCAGTTAAAGCAGGTTTGCGAGTGTGTGTTTCGTACAGATGAGCACAGATTTCTCATATATTGGTGTAGCATGACTTCTCCTAAACGGATTTGGGATGTTCTAGTTCAGCGGAGTGAATCTGGTTATGACAGATCTGTTGACATGACCTTCTGTGTGTCTCTGAGGGTCCCGTGTCCTGTCAGCAGTGGATATCACACACTAAGAACAGACTCTGAGAATGGAAACACAGGGCGCTCTCAAGCGCTATAAGTGCCAGGGAGTCATCTTACACGAAACACTTATTGCGTTTAGTATTGAGCATGATGTTATGAAAAATTCATAGTGGGATTGTGCTGTTTGCATTGTCCTGAAAGTGTGTGTGTGTCTGTGTGTCTGTGTGGTGTGTGTGTGACAGTGAGAAAAATGGAAAAGATCATGCTGTATAGTCTTGGAGACAGTTCAGTAAATATGGTTCCTACACAGCGGTATATGACGGCTGGTTTATCCTGCGGTGTACTCGATGAATCAATGCTCGGTTCCAGGCAGCTGTATTGGGAATCGTTACGGAGCAGAACTCATGCCGATTCTCTCCTGCTCCTTAAACGCATTGATCGTACTATTGGCAAAGCAATAGTATTAAAATACAGCCAAAAGTGCAGCAACAATACAGCAGAAAGCCAAGCGCTGACCGCAACAACATGACATAATATTTATGTCCATTGGAAGCAGGCTGAATCCCGTCGAGCTGCACCTCTGTTTCAGACTACTGCATTAGAGCTGTAACTTTCATGCAAATCTAATTTATGTGTTATTGGTCTGTAACTTTAATAGATGGAAATGTGATAAGTAAACAAACAACTGGGGTCTTCTCTTGGTGTGTCCCAGATGCTCTATACACACACAACTGGCAAAAAAGTATGTAATAATTAAGATTTGTTAATTATTATTTTCTTGTTAATTATTATTTTCTTTCAAGAAGTCTCTTGAAAGAAGTCACCAAGGCTGCATTTACTTGATCAAAGATGCAGTAAAAAGTTTTAAATATTATCATTTAAAATAGTTGTTTTCTCTGTGAATATATTGTAAAATGTAATTTATTCCTGTGCTCAAAGCTGAATTTTCAGCATCATTACTCCAGTCTTCAGTGTCACATGCTCCTTCAGAAATCATTCTAATATGCTGATTTACTATTCAGTTATTATTGGTTCACAATCATAAATAATGGTTCTTATTATTATGAATGTTGAAAACAGTTTTTGCTGCTGTTTCTATGGGAATCATGTTACATTTTTATACACACTTTTGACAGGTAGTGTATCCACCTTATTTTCAATGCCGAAGTAAACCATTTTCTGTGAATGTGCAAGACTTCAGGTTCATTAGCTGCTGTAGGGAAATAATGAAAAAAAGAAAGTGCAGTAAACGGTAAAACGGTTTGCACTAGTGTGTTCATAATTAAGATCATACATTAAAATAATATGGCAAGACACACGTTTACAATATCAAGCAGCAAAATGAGCTGTTTTGTAAAGCTAAAAATAGCTTGAATGAAATGAGACCGGAAGCCAGACACATTCAATTTACTAATTTTGAGTTTGAATTTTGAGTTCTTTTTCAAATATCTTATTTACGTTTTTTATACTGTGCTTCAGAATTCAATTAATTTATGAAATATGCTTAAAAAACTGCCCTTCTACTTCTGTTACACTAGCTTCAAATAGGACTGAGCAGTGACCTTGAAATTAAGGAAATTGTAGGTTGTTCTCTTATTTTGATCTCCACTGTACAGTGAAAATCTTGAAAATTCATTAAATCACTGCTTTATTAGACTCGTTTTCATCCACACCACAAGCCCCAGTACGCCGCACTTTACACCAATCATTCAGATGTTGCTGGGTGGTTCGTATCAGTCAGATGAAGTGCGTCAAACGGCTGCTGTCTGCTGACTGTCTCAGGTCTGGAGTGACACACAGCTGGCAGCCCCATGTGCTAAAAGACTTGGGCATTGGCCCTGTCAATGCCCCACCATGAGCTTGCATGTCTCCTGTCAATCTCCCTTGATGTGTCTCTGTGTCCGCGGAGGGCTGAGGACGTGACTAAAGTGCAGGCGACAGATGCGTTGCTGTCACATCACCTCAGACACCCCGCGCCTGTAATTACAGAGCGTTCAGAAAGTTTAACACAAGCCAGCATGTGTGAAAGCGTGCTATCCTGATGGCCTCTCGCCTGCTGTTCACCGGCTACTGGGATGAGCTGGAGAAGACCACACTGCACACGGATGATGTAATGTAATGAGTATTAACATACAAATTTCATACAACAGATAAATGTGCTGTCATATTCACAAAATTTTGCATGCAAAAAAACTGGGATGTAGTGATGTATGAAGCACAGCAGTCACTTTCAAACCAAGCAGAATTGTATTGATCACAGTAAATTTGCATGGCCAGCCTGAACATGACCAACTTGAATCTGCATGGGGAACTTTTTAGCCCCTGCGCAAAACTCCCAATCACACAAATTCCTATTGAAAAGAATGCAATTTTGAAAATTCCATGAAATTTCGCAGCGCATCGATAAATCTGACCGCACCTTAAGAGAATGGCAAAGCCACCCTAAATAAAGTCTAGCAATGCCAGTGCTGTGTGCCGTAGTTGATTCAAAGTCCAACTTCAGCACTGTCATTACATTTTGTACGAATTTAATGGTTCGGAGAATTAGTGGCAAAAACTAATTTATGAGTTTATATGACCTGCTCATGCGCCATGAGGGGTTGGTTTAGGGATTGACATTTATGGTGATGTTTTACTTACAAGTTTCATGTTTTCATACAAGTCAGTTTGTACTAATTCATACAAAATTACCAAGCCATACAGTACTTATGTTTTCTAATGAAAATAGTTCTTTGTCCAGTTCTCCTGCACGAGTCTCCATTACTTCTGCTTCCAAAGAGGCCAAAGACTTACCTGAAAACTGTGAAGAAAAACAGCAATGCTCTGTTTTGTATGGACGGATGGCACCTCAGAGGGAACACACAATCCTGATTCTCTATTAATGACAGATGCTCAGCAGAGAGAGAAACTTGAGATGTCATGGCTAGGAGCATTTTTAACATTTCACGCCCTGATTGTGTCAGGCGTCTGGGGTTGGACACTGTCCTTCACTGCCCATCATCAGTAAACAAGTTAAGAAAAGTCAACCATTAGTGCTTTAGGAAAGTGGTCAGCAGTGTAATTCAAGAGATTGCACGGGACTTGCTGGAGATTTGTTGGCTTTAAATTTTCAGTATGTTGTCAATGTGTCAAACATAAGCACATTTATTAGGTTTTGGTAATTGTACACAAATGCAAGCCTTGTACTGATACAGGCATGCTGCTCTTTATCGGAGTTCAATTCTACGAAGTCAAGACTCATTCCATCCATTTTTGTCCAGAAGTAGATAACCAGAAAAGCAGCATGTGGGCACTAATAGCTTTTCTAAAGGTGTTCTTTTGCGCTGGTCTCTGGAGTGGCCATCCTGGCCATCGGAGCTGATGCGCTCTGAGTAGATGTCGTGTCTGTCGGGGATCTGCTCATACATGTTCTCCTCTGAGACCTGCAAAGAGCCCCTTTGCCATGACTCCGCTGCCTAATCGCTCTTCCGTGCCTCGACTCGCACTCTCCTTCTCACCCTCTCCCCTCACCATGTTTTATTCATCGTCAGCATTGCTGCACTCTGATTTACCTCATGTTTGTAAAAATGTAAGGCCTGGTGCAAATCATGAAGCCTGAAACCAAAGAACCTGCACTAAGGAAAACAAACATGAACATTTTCACATAATTCATTGCATCTTACAAATGGCATTAGATGGAAATGCAGCCATTACTTTCTCACCCTCATGTCGATTCAATACGTATGCTGTTAATTTTCCCATGCAACATAAAAGGAGGAACTTTGAAGAGTCTTTTCCCATACAACAACATTTGGACAATGAGATTTGAAAGCTGCTACGAGGTATCACTTGAGATAGTCCACTTTAAGGCCAGGACACACCAAGTCGATGGTTGGTCATTGGCCAATGTTGGGCCGTCGACGCGCGTCTGTCAGGCTATTTTTATTGTGTGTTCCACACATCAGCTTTTGTAAGGCTCACGTCGCCGCTAGTTTACCCTAATCCGCATCTGGGCCATCGGTAGTTCAGCGAATGAGTCAGTGGGCAAGAATTAAAGTGAAAGTGATGAAAATGATGACGGCACAGACAGAAGCCTAATGTTACATTATCTTACCCGAGCATTCCATTACGCAAAAATTTTCATAACATGAGCCACTTAAAATGAAAAAAAGTTGTAAACATAACTGATATTCAAAATGGAAAGCAAGCACTGCTTTGTTTACATTTCATATATCTGCATATATCTTGTAAATCCTTGTTTCAGTTTCTCCTTTTGAATGACAAATATAAACTACTGATAGCTGCTGCTTTAGACAGATAATTCTTTACACGCAGGTGCAGAACACACATGCTAGTTTGCAGTTGGCTGTGGTCTGTGTGGTGTGTTCAAACAAACCTTTTTGGTCCAGAGGCAGCCAACGCGAGGCAACGACACCGTCAGCTTTCGTTGCTGCTAGTTCTTTGATGTCGGGTTGGTGTGTCCCGGGCTTTAGACATTCTGTTACCTATAAGTAACTTTGCAAGTACATGTCAAACTGGACATTTTAGGCAAGTTAGACCAGAACACGTCCGGGAAAAATAGGACGTATGCTCACCCTCATTTAGTAAAAAGAGCTTTTGTTTTCATGCTTTATTTGTGTTCATGGTAAACTCTAAATGTAATTACATTTTTGAGATGACTATTACTTTAACGAGCTGAAAACACTGTCAGTTTAGCTGGGCGATGTCCATCTTTAACCCGCACATTCAAATGTAGGTCAGGCTGATGTCAGAGAGACGCTGCGGGCTGCTGCTGCTCCCCCGTCCGTCACTCCTGACAGCTTCTCCATGAGCACTAATGAGGGTCCGTCACCCTCCCCACATGTTCTTTACAGCGGGGACCGTCAAAGAGACGACAGGACTCTCAGCTCAGGCCTGTCCCAATGTCAGTCGACAACCACGCAAACCACAAGCCTGATGGGTAATGTACCAGCAAAACATATTAGCACTCTGGCGATGGGAGCACTGGTTTAACTATGCACACTTTCAGGTGTTCTTCCAAACTCACCAAATGGAAAATAAACTGCATAGTTGGTGTGTCAGCACAGAGACCTGGAACTATGACTAATTTGAGCCCTAAGCACAGATTTATATCTGACCGTAGTTCAGGTGTAGTTGAATCCAACCACAAGCTCATACAGTAGCCAGATCGCTCCAGCAATCACCCGGATGCTACTGGACAGAGCTGCGGTGAAAGAGGCTCATCAGCAGTTCGGTCAGAGTTCGTCCTCAGCACTTTCTCTCAGTCAGTCCACATCATCCTCAAGCTCTTGTCTGATTGGCTGCCGGCTGGAAGGAGACGTTGCTGTTCAAGCCACTAGAATCGCCAGGCTGCCACGACTGAAGTGTTTCAACTCATCTAGAAAAACCAAAGTGAATGTCTTAGAACATTTTAAAAAACATTATTTTTACTCAGAGATCATGACTGGGTGAATCTCATGAAAACACACCCAGGTCAATATTTCACCTCAAATCCAAAAGAAAGCAATATGAAATCATATTTTGTGTCAATAAATTGAATCCAATTCTTTCTTTCTTTATTGCATATATGCATGCATGCATGGTTACACTACTATATATTCACTACAGATAAACACTCTTAAAAGCCACATTCTCATTACCATAATGTGCTTTGATATTATTTTAGAATTACCATTATTCTCAATCATGAAATGTGACCTGTACGTATTCTTCATCAGTTCTGTGAGATTCACCCACTTTTTTTTTTTGCAGCAATTTCCTTCTAGCAAACGAGTTTCATACATACTGTATACCAACTTATCCTCAGCTGTTTATAGTTGTTCTAACATTGTTGTTTTGTCTTGATGATGGATATGAACATGGCAAGAATTCCTTTGATGACTTTTGAATGATCTCCTCTGACTCTTATCGACACGAGGTTGCAAGTATCTTCATCTTCTGGAAAACCCAAGCACAGGCGTTTTGCATTGGGTGGATTTTCATCAGTTGCTCTAGAAGGTAAGATAACGTTCCTCACAACTGCTGGACGAAACAGTGATGCTGTCAAAAGTTGTATATGTGCTGGGTTTAGGTTTCAGCCGGATAGGGGCAAAGAAGGAGTGCGGCCAAACATATGTTCAGACGAACAGGAACAAAAGCAATGACACATTAGCCTTTTCACGGAGATGACCTTTGTGAGCTCTGCCTGCCGCTGATGTCCTTTTGTATGCCAGCTGCCTCGGGCCTGGTTCAGGCCAGCGCTAGAATTTCTCCTCATCTGCCTAAATCTCCCTTGACTAAATGTCAGGATTACACATTTCTGCGCTCACACTGAAGACTTTAATTAGCATTAGTGTGTGTGTGTGTGTGTGTGTGAGTGTGGCTGTTACTCTGTTTACTCTTGAATGTCACAGATTTCCTGATACACGTCTCACTTGAGACTCATGTGGAGGTTTTTATGGCCATAGAAGAAACGAGGGAGGTAAAGAATGAATCCCGCATTATTTCTCACACGTGTGGTCATTTGGTCTCACCAGAGCTGGAACCACTTTTTTCTGACAGTCTCAGTAGCTTCGGAAAATTTAGAAAACTGCAGGAAAATATGCAGTGAAATGCTGCACTATTTGAGCAAAATCACTGAGCACACTGTAATTTCAAAAACTCTGATTGGATGAGTTCTAAAATGGATGTAAAATCACTGTAATGCTGCTTGGTAGCTGTAAACATCCTGCAGCTGAATAATATAAATTGATGGAATTACTGTTTATTGTGATTATTAATATGCATAAATTAGGTGAACTTTCCACTGTTTTATAAAAGCAATAATCTATACAAATTACAAGTTTTAGTGACTCGGCTTCATCTCGTTCTTGCCGTGGTAAAAATCACTGCAACATACAGCCTCAGCTTGATCTTTGCTTGATTTTAAAATGAGCTGCATCAAATGTTTCAACAAACAGACGATGCTCATCAAACTCTCACACAGATCCGGAAGTACAGAAGTGTGAGATGAGTCAAGTAAAGTCACCTTTATTTATATAGCGCTTTTAACAATACAGATTGTGTCAAAGCAACTGAACAGCATTAATTAGGAAAATAGTGTGTCAATAATGCAAAATGACAATAGTAAACACTCATTTTTCAGTTAAAGGCAGTTCATCATTGAATTCAGTGATGTCATCATCCAGCTCAGTTCAGTTTAAATAGTATCTTTGCAATAATTTGCAATCAAGTCAACGATATCGCAGAAAATGAAGTGTCCCCAACGAAGCAAGCCAGAGGCGACAGCGGCAAGGAACCAACACTCCATTGGTGACAGAATGGAGAAAAAACCTTGGGAGAACCCAGGCTCAGTCGGGGGGCCAGTTCTCCTTTGGCCAGACAAAACTAGCAGTTCAATTTCAGGCTGCCGCAAAGTCACATTGTGCAGAGGAATCATCTGGTTCCTGTGGTCTTGTCTCGGAGGTCGTCTGAGACAAGGTCTTTACAGGGTATCTGTATCTGGGGCTCATCTAGTTGTCCTGGTCTCCGCTGTCTTTTCTTTTCTAGGCCTAATGGTTAGAGAGTCGGACTCATAACCCAAAGGTTGTGGGTTCGAGTCTCGTACCGGCAGGGATTGTAGGGGGGGGGAGTGAATGTACAGCGCTCTCTCCCACCTTCAATACCACGACTGAGGTGCCCTTGAGCAAGGCACCGAACCCCCAACTGCTCCCCAGGCGCCGCAGCATAAATGGCTGCCCACTGCTCCGGGTGTGTGTTCACTGCTGTGTGTGTGCACTTTGGATGGGTAAATGCAGAGCACTAATTCCGAGTATGGGACCCCATACTTGGCCACATGTCACGTCACTTTCACTTTCACTTTCTAGGTGCTGATCCACCATCTGGTCTGAATATGTACTGGATCCGGGTGACTGCAGTGACCATCTGATCTGGATACAGACTGGATCTGGTGGCAATGGTGACCTCGGAATAAGAGAGAAACAGACTAACATTAGCGTAGATGCCATTCTTCTAACGATGTAGCAAGTACATCCGGTAAGTGTTCCCGGTTCCGGTTGACCTAATTAATGGAGCCTAAAAATCCTTTAACGGATTTGAATATTAGAAGCGTATTAGTGTGTTATGTGTAAGCCAGGTTGAAGAGATGGGTCTTTAATCTAGATTTAAACTGCAAAAGTGTGATGAGATACACGTACGTGTGCACGTTTCCCCTCCTCATGACGTGTAATGTAATAACATTCAGACATCCCTTCAGTTCCTGCACATGAGCCGCGGTGGCTAGAAAACGCGCGGGTGGATGCGCTGGTGTCAGATCGCTGCTCCATCACGCCTGCGAGCTGGCGGTCGCCCAGTAGCGCGTGAGTGCACGGGCTGGTTCTGGACTGGTCTCCTCACTCCAGGGTAGCCTCTAATAGACGCCTGCGTCCGCTCTAATTAAAGCGAGCGGCGTGGCGCGGGCATAACGAGCTGATGAATAATTAGAATTTGAGGAAAATTGTGCAGCCGGGGTGGCAAATCTGGAGGGACAAGTGCTGAAAACAAGGCGTGCAGCATTAAGACTACAGTCAGTCAAATCTGTGAACTGGGCCGTGGGCGTTAACACTAGGCCTGTGTGAAAAGAAAAAACCACAGTACTGGTGGCGAGGCTGAGACCTCACAGCTCCTGAGGGAAGACGCTGCGGAAATACATCATAACGCCAAATGCGGCCAGGAACCGTCGGATGTTCATGCTAATCTCACCGGTTTTACAAGACAAAAAGATGGTAGCAGCCGAAGTGTGACATGGCTTTATCATGCAGATGTGGTTTCCATAAACATCATCAGCAGTGAACGTGGTGTTGTTGATGGATAATAATAATGACCCCAGACCGTTTGTAGTGTGTAAGAGACATGTTCATAGAGGCTCAAGCAGGACGCGGTGAAACAGAGATGAAGAGACCAGGGGCAAATCTCTGAACGTCCGTGTGGACTTTAATTAGTGGCGGCCTTCCCAAGTCAGCAAGGTTGTTCACTTCCTTGGGTGATTTAACACACTGCTGCATTTTGCTCTTTTCTCTGCCAGCTGCGGCACATTGTCAGAACAAGTGGCAAAACATCTCACATCAGACACTCATGACGTGTCGTCTAAACACCGTTTGTTTGGTCTGTTGTGGCTCGTAGCCTGTAAATGGCATCTTTAAAAAATGTTGCATGTGTGCAATGAAACTTCACTGATGCTTGGTGTATTTTGATGCAATTGTTAGTCTTCTCTCTATGTTTTTCTCTGTTATTGGTCATGTTCCCTCTTGTTTTCCCCAGAGATGAGTACATGCACGTCCATTTTGGCTGTCTCCATTATGTTGCCATTAAACAATAGCAACTCGCTGTAAAAAAAAAAGAAAAGAAAATAATAGGCAATCTTTGTGCAATGTGGAGCAGAAAACAGGAGCAGACAACATGCTTATCTTTCCAGGCTTCCAACTCATTTAAATGTAATGCTTTATGTTAAGCATCAGCAACATATGGAGCGTTTACTCGTTAAATCACCTATTAGAAGATGAAGCAGATTATTTTCTTAATAAAGACATG
The DNA here is from genome assembly GCF_001515645.1 of Sinocyclocheilus grahami. Classification (NCBI taxonomy): domain Eukaryota; kingdom Metazoa; phylum Chordata; class Actinopteri; order Cypriniformes; family Cyprinidae; genus Sinocyclocheilus; species Sinocyclocheilus grahami. The sequence continues at coordinate 256,724 of NW_015505420.1, read as the reverse complement.
CCTCAGAGCCGACCGGGTTCGTTCTTTAGTTTCTGTGCATGTCGCGTTACCCTCGTACTGTCCTCATGTCACGCTTCATGTGTTGCGAGCAGGAAGATGTTTGGCTTTCCTCGTGGTCGAAGGGTAAAAAACGAAGCCCTGGGCCATCGCAGGACGCTCTGGCTTGGCATTTATGTTGATGAGTTCTGATCACAGACTCTAGTCATTAAACTAATAAGACTGTATTCAAATTAGCCAGGGCTGCGTTCCCTCTTTTCACTGAAACACATGGCCGCATATTTGAGTCAGAAATCTTTTGCTTTATCTCGTTAACAACGGAACTAATTAGATGAGGCGCTCCCTTCCAATGAATAATTATATATCCTCTATCAAGCGGAAAAATCTGCTCCTCGTGCCTTTTCCCTAATAACCTTTTTGCTCAAATTGCTGTTATTGTATGTATCTTAGGGACCTTTTAATATGGATTTCACTTGGTGGATGCTGGAAAGGAGATGAAATCCGGCCGTACATTTCCATGGGGTGATTGTTAGTTCAATTTGAATTATGCTTTTAATGCATTTAATTTCTTTGTTTGCAACCTATTTATTCTGTGTATTTGTCATTAACATTATGGGCTCATGGTCCATCACATATTAAAGGCATAAATCATGTTTTCACTATCAAAATAATTTTTTTATTATTATTACATGTTATTGCTATTGCTTACTATAGTAATAAAACAGCAGTTGTAGGTCATTATTATTATTCATCTGTACTTATTAATGTAAATACACAGTAACATGAACAGGGTTTAAAAGACAATATTCTATAATATTATCAATTTAACTGCACTGACATTATTTGATTAAAACAAAACTTGAACTGAAATAAGTCAAATTATCTTCTGTAGAGCTGTTTGACTGCTAAATTGAGTTTGTTTTATTTATTTAAATTTTTTTTGTAACTGATGAATTTTAAAATGTTAAACATCCTGTTTATTGCTGCAGAGTGGCTTCAAAACAATCTGTAAATAAATGGCTATATAAATAAATGTGGCTTTCGCAACTTTCAAACATGAGCACTGTAATATAAAGTTTGACTCATATTTGTCCAAAATAAATACAATATAAAATTAATCTGATGCAGCTAGTATTTACGTTATACTAATGAGATTATTAAAAGGCATTTTTAAAATGCATTGTACAAAGTGGAAGGCAACCCCCATCAAATGTAGCTATTACTGTACTAACAAAACAAACTCATCTTTCTTTTGTGCTCGTGAAGCTCGTGAAGCATTCGTTTGAGTCTGTCTGTAGGTACGAGAGAGGAAAGGTCCCTGTGGTCATTCTGTATAAACAGTGATTATGGCAGACGTTACCCGGAGTCAAGCAGCCACCGGCGGCATGCGGATCATGTAAATGGCAGAGTCTCGTTGCTTTAGCGTGGAGTTGATCCAGTAAGTAGTGTGTCGTAGCTGGCGGACTGATGCGGCTCCCCAGGCTAGAATGTGATTTTGTGGCTTGACATTAAACCTGCCGGCCTGAAGCTGGTCTGTGGCGATGGGAGCCACTTCAGCCCTTCTGACCTTGCGTCCCCCTCCTGCCCACTGGGTGCCTGTGCAAGGGGGGTCATGACCCTTGTGTTGTGCAGCAGCACTGGATGCTAACATACCCTGACGAGAGGTTATTGGAAACATATTCTTGAGGCCTTCGCCATTTACTGCCTCTGTGGGGTGAGCACAAGCGGCTGCACGGGACAGAAATTACCTTCTCCAGCAGGGAAACTAGTGTTTTCCTGCCCTGAGCGTCGGCTGAGGAACAAGAGAGGGTGATGTGCACACCTGCGCTCCGACGCCTCTGCAAAGCTGTGCCAGTGAAATAGTCTAATTTAACATCTTAATTGATACCGTTTTTATGGGACGTCACAGAAAACTCTTGCACACATTGAGTTTGTCTCAAATGCAGAATGTGTGTCTCAGCTGGATCTAATAAATCAAGACAGTGATCAGAAAATGTATCGTCCCTCAGCTTGTGTTTCTTTGGTTCGGAGCTTCATGCAAATGTTTTTACGAGGGTCACTATAAGAGCATCCCACAATAACAGTTGTAAGATACTTACGTTTTAGTATTTTTGATTGCTCTCATTATAGATGCACAAATGACACTTAAATATATGAATGTTCAGCTCAGAAATAAGTTATCTTATGCTCATTGAAATTCTGTTCATTTGAAACAACTGAGAAAGCACCAGTGTCATTTTAGTATCAATGAGGTACTATTGTAGTTTTTCAGTTTTTGTTTACATTTTTGTTAATGTTTTGTTAATGTTTTTCATACTTTGAGTGTGATATATTCGAGTTAATATATTTATTTTATTTCAAGTAACAAAAAATGTTTCTTTTTTATGGTTGTATTTTTTGTTAACTATAAAAACTCCGCAAACAATTCAGCAAGAACATGTTGCAATTTGAAATCAAACTGTAGCATGCTCAACAAACCTGGAATTACTTTATAGCTGTGCAGGCACACAGACGTAACCCTTTGAAAGTTTGTCACCAATCTGAACAGGAATTCAACAATGGTGTGGCATATCACATTAAATGGCGTGGCAAATGTTTTGTGGGTTTGGATCATTTTATGCTTTTGTAACGGCCTCTAAAAATGAAGGTAAATCTGTGTCTTCTGTCATCAGGTTTAACGCCTGAGGACCAGCTCATGACCTGAGCTTTATTAACTCGCAGCTTCATTCATGTGATGGCTGAAGGTCAAATGCTGGGTCCAACAGGGCTTCCTCATGCCTCTGCCCCAGTGAGCTGTGGGCCAGAGCTTCACGTTCTCATAAATGGACGATCCAGCAGGTTAACTCTCATGTGCTTGATGTCCGCAGCACAGACGTGTTCAACTGCTTACAGATGTGTCCAGCTCGCCATTTCACTAACAAACAGCAGCCACGTGCTGCTTTTGATAAAGGCAGTGGTCAGTTTCAATCTGTGTCTCAGGAGACCCACATATTCTCTAAAATGGGAGTTTTAAACAATGTGTGTGCGAAAGCCACAGAGTCATTCAAATGTTTCTTTTGTCACACTGAAAAGTCATTTTCTATATATGGCACTTAAGTTCAAGTTTAAAGGAATAATTCACCCAAAAATGAAGGTTCTGTCATTAATAACTCTCTCCCTCATGTGGGTGGAGCACAAAATGAGAAGTTTTCAAGAATGTCTGAGCTTCTATTTTGCATAGATATTTTCCAAGAAAAAATAGTATTGCTGCTTCAACAAATATTTTATTTTCTTTATTTGACATTTTCTTTTGTTACCACTAGGGGTTAGGTTTAGTGCAGGTGGTATACGTTATTTTTAAATGCGGCATTTAATTTCTAAACCGCCATGACACATACAATAACCAGCATAAACTTCAAAACTGAAGTTGATTTTAGTGTCAGTCACTTGGCATTTAACTTAAAAAATGTTGCAAAACGCATAACATAATTTTGCTGAAATGTTGCCACAGGCATGTTTTTCCAATGAGTCTGGGCTGGATTTAAGAGCTTAAATTGGTGACGAGATTTTCAGTGAATTGCATTCTGAAATTCATTCTAATATGCTGATTTGCTGCTCAAGAAACATTTCTGATTATTAGTCAAATTGAAATATATATTTTTTGTGGAAACCGTGATATATTTAATTTTTCAGGATTCTTTGATGAACAGAAAGCATTTAGAACAACATTTATTTGAAATAGAAATCTTTTGTAACATTACAAATGTATTTACTGTCAGTTTTGATCAATGCATATTTGCCGAATAAAACATTTTTGTATGCACTATTGCTTCAGGTAATCATCACAAATGTTCTGTGTACTTTTCTATTTTCTTGTCCTGAAAACCCTGAACGTCCTGTATTCCTACAGTCCTGGACACTCTGTGATCTGCTTGCAAATTGGAGGTGTTCAAAAGAAAAACACTTTGTGAAACAGCCATTTCCCACCGACAGCATTCAGAGCCCAAATATCTGTGGCAGCTGGTGAAAGCAGGATGTGAAATGATCATTTCCTCAAGCACAACTCGTCAACCGCTGAACGGGATCAGAGCTTTGACGGCAAACTTTGATGAAGATGAAGTCCCTCGCACACTTGTAGCAATCTGTCAATATTTTCAACATCTACCTCTCGCTCATCTGTTATTGAGGCCATTTTGCATGTTTGTGTGCACCTATTGATTGACAGCTGGCTCCAGAGCCACTCAGGCCTCTTAAAATACCAGAGCCGAGCTTCAGGTTTCCCCCACAGGCCCTGGGCCCCCCTATTGTCTGTCTAAGTATGGCTCCGCTGGACGGCCCCGCCCTCCCATTCACTGTCAGCTCATTGTGCTGTGATCGGCCCCGGCGAGCTGCAGTCTGACAGGGCAAACATCTCACATTCTCTTTGTATTTATCAGTGTACCTGCATCGGTATCACGAGCACTCGCTCATTTGATCTGTGACGTCTCTATGAGTTGACATGCTGCTTCTGGCGAAGAAACTTGCATATTACATGCATATATTAATCACCACCTCCAAGATGTCGCTCTTTACTATTCAGGATTGAGAACAAATTTCAATTCACTTGCAGGATTCAAATTGAATTAAGGCAGAAAATGGGAAACTAGAAATTCAGAAAATGTTTAAAAAAATCACGCTTATTATTAGTAGACGTGTGTGATTACATCTCAGTATGTTACATAATTAATACATTCAAATGTTTATTTTTAGTGCTCTGAAAACAACGCATTGGGAATTTTATGATGCTGCATGTCAATTTTTTATTTTATTTTATATTATTTATTTATTTATTTTTGATGGATGTTAGTTTTTTTGACAATACTGAACTTAGAGTGTGTTCATTATGTGTTCAAAGTGATCAGGGAATAGAAAAAGATCATTAGTCAAAATTAATGACTTACTGTACACTAGCGTGACTTACACTCAAAAGCTTTTGAAAAAAGTATCTTCTGCTCACCAAGGCTGAATTTATTTGATCAAAAATACAGTAAAAACTGTGAAATACTATTACAATATATATATATATATATAACAGTTTTTTTACATAATATATTCACAACTGCTATGTGAATATATTATCAATTGAAATTCATGTGATCAAAGCTGAATTTTCAGCATCATTACTCCAGTCTTCAGTGTCACACAAGCCTTCAGATATCATTCTAATATGCTGATTTGCTGCTCAAGAAACATTTCTGATTGTTATGAATGTCAGAAACAGTTGTGCTGATGAATATTTTTGAGGAAACCGTGATACATTTTATTTTTTTCAGAATTCATAGATGAATAGAAAGTTTAAAAGAACAGCATTTATTTCAAATAGAAATCTTTTGTAACATTATAAATGCCTTTACTGTCACTTTCGATTAATTTAATGCATACTTAATAAAAGTCTTTCAAAAAATAAAATCTTACTCCCCCATACTTTTTAACAATAGTGTATGCTTTGTTGCAAATCTCTATATTCCTCTTCTTTCATGTCAAGTCAACATCCTGCATGTTCATATTCACACACATGCAGTGAAGCTCTGAACTCTTCTCAACCCCTCATGCTCACAGCTGACATGAACTCTTGAGCTTCGTGCCGCGCTGCCTTTGTTCATGCGTGTTCCCTGTTGTATTTTGATTCATCTACAGAAAGCCAGTAATGAAATTTAGTTCAATCACAGGCATCAGACCGAAGGGTTAGAGGTTAACTTGAGCACGGGGTCAGTCGTGTAACCCGCCCCGTTCAGAATTAAAAGGGAAAGCCCACTTTTGTCATAAGGTCAAGGGGGTCATGAGGTCAGTGTCGCTGGGACGGCCCAGATCACTCAAGTGTTATAAATTATGTACCAAATCATAGCCAGAGGAAAATTAGCGTCTCTTCCTGAGCGGGGGTCGATCCAGAGGGCATGGCGACATTATTCCACGACCTTAATCGAAAGTAAAGGAAGTGGTTGGTCGTACGCTCGCACCTCTAGGGTCAAGGGACACAATAGACACCTGTGACTGTGTGTCAGACCGGCCCGAACAACAATACATGCACCCAGCACTTCCATGCTGCTTTCTTATAGAGGATGCGCACTAAGTAGATTTGACCGATAACTGTCTTAAGTGCCGTCCGCTCACAATGCTATTAGAGCAAATTAGTGATTAAGTGAATGCTGGAGGTCACATGTGTAATGAAAATGCTTTCTGGCTCGGGAGATCAACATCGAAAGCCGAGCAGACGAATGCAACCACAGTTCAGGAGCGAAATCCACAAATGGATTCCAGATTGTCATATAGCATGTGCACAATAATGCTTGCATGTGCAAACGTATAGAAATCATGTGATCCATTACACATTTCTGTACTTGAGTCGCTAGTGTCCTGTATATAGTGACTAAACATGACACACAGCAGAGTGACTATATTCACAGTATGACACAAAATGTCCTGAAAATGTGACGGAATGGGATCATCCTTCACTAGGTTTCACAAGTTCACTTGATCATATATTCAGAGCAAAACGGCACAGATTTGGTGTGCTGAAATCACAATCTTGAGCTGAGATTGAGCTCTTAGATTCCCCTTTACTGCTTTCATATGCCCTTAAAACAAAATTGACAGGATTAGATGAACAAGCTCCAACCAAACTTACATTATGAACTTTATTAATAGTTGTTCTGCAGTGAAGAGCTGTTACTACATCAGCTCTGGAACACAAATCAAGCACTTAAGTAAAAGTACAGATATTTACCATATACGTATTCATTTACAATTTTATTTGAGTAAAAGTACAAATGTACTTGATTTTTAATATACTTAAATATTAACAGTAACAAGTACTGTCTGATGGACCATGTTTAGGCTCTTATTTATTCTAGCCAGCACTACAGTCAGCACTAATATGAAAGACTAGTGCAGACATTTAAAGTGAAGTGATGTGACATGTGGCCAAGTATGGTTACCCATACTCGGAATTAGTGCTCTGCATTTACCCATCCAAAGTGCACACACACAGCAGTGAACACACACACACCATGAACACACACCTGGAGCAGTGGGCAGCTATTTTTATGCTGCGGCGCCCGGGGAGCAGTTGGGGTTCAAGGGAATCTCAGTCGTGGTATTGAAGGTGGGAGAGAGCGCTGTACATTCACTCCCCCCACCTACAATCCCTGCCGGTACGAGACTCGAACCCACAACCTTTGGGTTATGAGTCCGACTCTCTAACCATTAGGCTACGACTTCTTAATACAATGTGTATTAATATGCACTTAAACAACTTCTTATTTTATTACCAAAACTTCTTATAGACTATCAAAACATTAAAGGTGGGGTAAGTGATTTCAGCATATATTAGTTATGCAAAACAAAGCAAAACTAATGTTACTCACCTATCGAGAAGCAACAAAGCAGCCTCGGTGTCCGAACGCAGGCCTTCCTGCTCCTTGAGTTCGCTCCAGCGCTGGAAAGCTGATCCAATATTTACAAGGGTCCTACTTTTTGCCTTATCGTAAGCCTACTTTTGTTCCACAGATGTTTTCCTCTTTTGTTTTTTATCCACCATCTCTATCTTTCTGTTGTCGCTCGGCTCAGCTATTGTCCGTCCTGTGCACTGAGCGCTCTCTCATCCCCATCATGAGTAGACATGCCCCTTACTGCTGATTGGCTACAAGTTTGTTTTGGTAATCGGCCCATCTCAGTTTTCTAAAGTGTTTTTGAAAAACTGCATACCCCACCTTTAAAATTAAATTTACTAAAATATCAATTAAACTTAGTGCAGACAAGTTAAATAATTTACTATATAGTATTTTCAAAGTGAGAAAAAAGTAAATTGGTGTAAATACGTGGTGACAAACAGTATAAAAATTGATGAAATGTGTTGATATTTTAAGAGGAATGCAATGTAAACATTAGTTTTACTTCATTTGAAATGGGGGAGATGTGTTTAATTTGCGTTATTTTATCAAAAATCACTTAACCCATACAGCGATGACAAACAAATGCAGACATATCGACATTCAAGCTACCTGGTCTCATGGCAAAAACGTACCTGGGGGAACTTTTTCGCGAGACGTGAAATACGTACCAATAAGTACATATCACTGCTTAAACTGCTCACCCTTTTACAGCAGATTCACCTCACAAATAACGGACAGTCATTACCTAAATATGATTTAATTTACATTAATCAACATCAGAATTTGGGATTAGTAAGCCAACTTACTTTATGCGGGCTATCAAGCTCCGTCCGAGCCTTTAACAACATCCCATTTTTTTGGCTTTATTTTGAATGAATTAATGAATCAGTGAGTTGATGACTCAAGATCAACTGCTGTCGGATCAGTCTAATTAGCTAAATAATCGTTCTTTATTTGCAGTGACATGTGTCTATATGTACAGTATATATATACTATATATGCATATGTATTTAGTAGGGTGAACAATTTTTGGCACTAAGTTAAATTTTTTGTTTTAAAATACATATTTAATTGGGTTTGAGAGAATTAAGGTGTAACAGAATCTTATTTCATAAAAACATATTTTATAATATGAAAAATATAATGAAATAAATGTCTGTGATGTTACAACACTGGATGCTACCCCATTAAGTAAAATAAAGGGGGGGGGGGGATTAATTTTTAATTGAAAAATTAGCCATGTAGTGGAGTAAAAAAGTATTATGCTTTAGAATGTAGTGCAGTAAAAGTTTCCTCAAATAAAAATACTCTGATAAAATACAGAATGAAAAATACTTTGTTACTGTCTACCGCTGCATTAGACTGACCAATCACAATGCATAAACGAAACCATGTGTTAGCCTACTTTCTCCTATCCCAGCGTAGTGTGCACTATGAGCATGTCATTTATAAGTCAGTTCCCCCGAAAATATTGATCAGTTTCTTTAGGCTACCAGAGCAGCTCAACACAGCAACATATTGGCTCAACTGATGATGATCATTATTATTTACAGAAATTACAGGCAGAAATAACAAGAATTTCTTTAGGCACATTGACAGGCTGCTATTTTAAGTGAGTGAGTGAAGTGACATGTGGCCAAGTATGGTGACCCATACTCGGAAGTAGTGCTCTGCATTTACCCATCCAAAGTGCACACACACAGCAGTGAACACACACACCACCGTGAACACACACCCGGAGCAGTGGGCAGCCATTTATGCTGAGGCGCCCGGGGAGAAGTTGGGGGTTCGGTGCCTTGCTCAAGGGCACCTCAGTCGTGGTATTGAAGGTGGGAGAGAGTGCTGTACATTCACTCCCCCCACTTATGAGTCCGACTCTCTAACCATTAGGCCACGACTTCCACGATTTCTAAAGTAGAATATTTCATAAAACAGCATGTTTGCTTTCACTAACTCATTGTCTCATTGTGCAGGTGTGCTGAATCAGTACATGATCTGAAATCAGTCTGAACACTGTCACTGCCTAAGCAAAGTTTAATGACAGCTATAAACACTTTATGGTCGGTCCGTACTTTCAGCTGATGCCTATCATTGCTCTTTATCAATCCAGCCACTCTGACACCCGAAGAGGCATCTGAGAATTCACGTAAATGCTGACTTTGAAAAACACAGCACTGTGGGAATTTCCTGATGCGTCACAGGTATTCCCGACAGCACTCCTCCTCGTGTGCTTATTGTGTTTGTTGTGTAGGAACTGCGTCAGGCTAATTACCCGCTCCTCGGCTGGAGGACGGGTGCGGCACGATAAGCGGCAGACGGGTGACAGTAGGTGTGCGCGAGCGGCTGGAGACAGGCTTATCTGTGGGCGGAGGAGACGCCTCGTGCTTGCTCACGCAAGAGAGACGTGGCCGATCACCTGTGCCACCTTTCCTGATCGCTCTAGCCGCCAGTGCCATCTCGTGTAGGTGCACGTTTGAAGATGCCTCTGTCACGCCTGTTTGGTCAGATGAAGGAAATTTGGGGTTCCTGAAAAGCATTTGGGAGGAAAGAGAGAATGCAGACACGGCAGAGGAGCAGGATGGCTGCAGTCTGAGCTGTGGTAAACTGATGAGCATTTATTTCTGTTTGTGTACAGCACATTTATGGGCATATTAGAGGCTCCGGCCAGCGAGACGCTCATAAAAGAGAGAAAACCAATACGCTGCATCGGAGGCGTTTGTGTAGCGCTGGACTCTTCCTGCAGCCGTCTGTGAGTGAGGCGAGCGGTGGCTCCGGCCTGTCTGCCTCTCTGTGTATGTGTGTGTGTGTGTGTGTGTGTGTGTGTGTGTCTCACTGCAGAGAGCCGGATTATTTTTAACACACTGCATCCAAGAACAAACGTGGGACGCGAGTGTGAACACAATGAGCATGTGCTGTGATCATCTTCTGCCGAGGTCACGCGGGGTCAGAGTTCATGTCTTTTTTACACACACACAAATGATCATTTCATTTGAAACGGTTACTGCTGAACTTTAAAGAAAATCGTCATTTCTGACCTCAGGTCCAATCTGGCCTCAATCTGATGTGCTTACTAAACCTGAACTAAACCAAAACATTGTTTCAACCCGATTAGAATTGATATGTACATG
>NW_015505420.1:244204-246174 GCF_001515645.1 Sinocyclocheilus grahami | reverse complement strand
TGTGTGTGTGTGTGTGTGTGTGTGTGTGTGTCTCACTGCAGAGAGACGGATTATTTTTAACACACTGCATCCAAGAACAAACGTGGGATGCGAGTGTGAACACAGTGAGCATGTGCTGTGATCATCTTCTGCCGAGGTCACGCGGGGTCAGAGTTCATGTCTTTTTTACACACACACACAAATGATCATTTCATTTGAAATGGTTACTGCTGAACTTTAAAGAAAATCGTCATTTCTGACCTCAGGTCCAATCTGGCCTCAATCTGATGTGTTTACTAAACCTGAACTAAACCAAAACATTGTTTCAACCCGATTAGAATTGATATGTACACATATATATATATATATATTTCTGTCATGACAACTCTCGGAGGGATTGGCATGGTAATGTACATAACAATGTTAATGTATTTGGTCTTGGCGGAATAGATCTGCTACGCTGCTGTTGCGGCAGAGCAAGTACCGAGACTTGCTACAGCCAATACATCCACAAAATGCTGATGTGCGCATGTAAGAAATATTGCTGCTGCAAATATAACATACATGAAATAACCCCCATATAGCGTACATGAATCACCTCGTAGCAGATCTATACAGGTGGAGCAGGGGAAGGTGGAGGGTTTCTAAAGCAAGCTGCAACTGCTACGGCAAGCACTAGTCATATATTTGAATGTTAAGCAGTGAGCTCATTGGATACCGATACAGAAGAGAACCAATAACCTGTGCCATGTGATAATGATGTCATTAGGTTAGATTGTGTTAGACCTATCGGATTGCGCCATCTAGAGTTTCATGCCAGAACTCTGTATAATATGTTTCCTCCTTCTGCTTGCTTTAGGTCCTTCCACAAAATTTCAATTGGATTAAGGTTCGGAATTTGACTCAGTCATTCCAAAACATTAACGTTGTTCTTCTTTAACCAATCTTTGGTAGAACGACTTGTGTGCTTGGGGTTGTTGTCTTGCTGCATGACCCACTTTCTCTTGAGATTCAGTTCTTGGACAGATGTCCGGACATTTTCCTTCAGAATTTGCTGGTATAATTCAGAATTTGTTGTTCCATCAATGATGACAAGCCGTCCTGGACCAGATGCAGCAAAACAGGCCCAAACCATGATACTACCACCATCATGTTTCACAGATGGGATAAGGTTCTTATGCTGGAATGCAGTGTTTTCTTTCTCCAAACATAACGCTGCTCATTTAAACCAAAATGTTCTTTTTTGGTTTCATCCATTCACAAAACATTTCTCCAATATTCATCTGGCTTGTCCACATGATCTTTAGCAAACTGCAGATGGGCAGCAATGTTCTTTTTGGAGAGCAGTGGCTTTCTTCTTGCGACTACTATGGAAACCATGGTTGTTCACTGATCTCCTGATGATGGGCTCATAAACATTAACATTAGCCAATGTGAGAAAGGCCTTTAGTTGCTTAAAAGTTAGCCTGCAGTGGACCTAGTGGACTTTTACACGTCTTGCTTTTAGTGTTCTTTGTTGGTGGACTACTCCTGGGGAGGGTAACAGGGGTCTTGAATTTCCTCCAATTGTACACAATCTGTCTGACTGTGGATTGTTGGAGACCAAACTCTTTAGAGATGGCTTTAAAAACTTTTCAAGCCTGATGAGCAACACCAACTCTTTTTCTAAGGTCCTCAGAAATCTCATTTGTTTGTGCCATGATACACTTCCACAAACATGACCAAACTTTGATAGATCCCTGTTCTTTAAATAAAACAGAGCACACACTGACACCTGATAGTCATCTCACTGATTAAAAACACCTCTGACCAGATGGACTCTAATTTTACCTTCAAATTAACAGCTAATCCTAGAGATTCACACACTTTGCCACTCACAGATATGTAATATTGGATAATTTTCCTGAATTAATAAATGACAAAGTATCTATTTTCATCTCATTTGTTTGATTGGGTTCTCTTTGTCAACTTTCAGGACTTGCATGAAAATC
>NW_015505420.1:233140-243986 GCF_001515645.1 Sinocyclocheilus grahami | reverse complement strand
TGGACTTTTACACGTCTTGCTTTTAGTGTTCTTTGTTGGTGGACTACTCCTGGGGAGGGTAACAGGGGTCTTGAATTTCCTCCAATTGTACACAATCTGTCTGACTGTGGATTGTTGGAGACCAAACTCTTTAGAGATGGCTTTAAAAACTTTTCAAGCCTGATGAGCAACACCAACTCTTTTTCTAAGGTCCTCAGAAATCTCATTTGTTTGTGCCATGATACACTTCCACAAACATGACCAAACTTTGATAGATCCCTGTTCTTTAAATAAAACAGAGCACACACTGACACCTGATAGTCATCTCACTGATTAAAAACACCTCTGACCAGATGGACTCTAATTTTACCTTCAAATTAACAGCTAATCCTAGAGATTCACACACTTTGCCACTCACAGATATGTAATATTGGATAATTTTCCTGAATTAATAAATGACAAAGTATCTATTTTCATCTCATTTGTTTGATTGGGTTCTCTTTGTCAACTTTCAGGACTTGCATGAAAATCTGATAATTTTTTGGGTTATATTTATGTAGAAATATAGACAGTTCTAAAGGGTTCACAAACTTTCAAGCAGCAATGTATGTATATATATATATAATTCATAATATTTCTTATTTAATTACATTCAAAATATTTTGGGTTTGGGCTGTTTTTGAATACTATGTGTTTAAAAGTCCGTTTAAAATTGATTAACAATGGCCTTAAATAATAAATGTTATTGCACTACTGCACATCACTTACAGTTAATAATTCTGGAAAAATCAAAACATCTTTAAAAATCTGATGAATATAATCATGATGAATGTGGATAGTCATTTTAAAACCAAAATAACTGCTTATTTTAATATTTCTTTTTCTTGACATTCTAAAGAGAGTTAAATATACCGAATATTGTTCAGTATGCTGTTAATACTTATATAATACTTAATAATTCACTCGTGTGTACAGGTTTGTATATGATTTTGAGGCCAAATGTCCTCAATAATATCATAAAATGATACAGTACATATATATATATATATATTTATGTTTTAGTTTCAGTTTTAGTTCATTCTATAATATTCTGAAACATCACCATTGCTCAGTTTTAGGGTGGGTGTGTTTGGTCAGTTTAAATGAACCTCTGCGATGATGCGGTGGAAATTAGATTACCGAGTCCTGGTTTCCAGCAGCACCACATCTACCACAAACACACAAAGCCTGAAAACAGACACCTGAGAGACAGCAAGAGAGTGATTACTAGATGAACTGCACTCCTGCTGTCTAAATCAATGAGCAACCTCAAACCCCAGTAGTCCAGACTTCATATCTACAGCTCTCTGACATCCACAAAACCAACGATCACCTGCATGACCCGCTCACAGTTTTTAATGTCTGGAGTTCAGAATCAGCACAGAGGACTAGCCATGTGGAGAATGAATGGATGGATGTGAATGTAGAATGTATTTGTGATGTAAAGAAACAACTGATTCACCCACAAATTAAAATTATGTCATCATTTACTCTACCTCAAACACGTATGAGTTTCTCTCTTCTGTGAAGCACAAAAGAAGATTTATCTCAATGTTCATGCTGCTCTTTTCCATTATAATGAAACCAGCAGCCATCAAGCTCCAAAACCAGTGAAACAGCATCATACAACTACCATGCCAGTAGTCATTTGATACTTTGTGTCAAAACTGATGGAATTTTTCTCCCTCTCTGCTGCAGTTCTTAGATTTCATGTGTTTTCATGTATATTTCAACATGGCACATCAGGTTTGACATCTTCATTGCATCATCAATGTATGGTAACAACAAAAAACTTCAGCCGAGGGGATGATTTTTCAAAGAAACTTGTCATTTCTTTGTTATTATTTGTGAAATTCATTGGCAATTTCAGAGAGTAAATAGTTTCAAAGTAATCCTACACCAAATGATTTTATTGCACCAGTTGACCTCAAACATCATGAAGAAAAGTGAACGATCCTGCAGCATTTGAGACGCTTGATCTAATGCAGTGACGTTCAGACTCGCCAAATACTTTATGGTGCCACTGTATGTATGTTTAAGACAGTATTTCATGTCACTGTATCAGCACTTTGACATGCTCTGAGCTGCAGCCTTTATGTTCTTTACACACTAGGTGAAAAGAGAGATATTTTTATCCCGGTCGTTTTCAGCACAGTCGTATGTTCCGCCAAATCCGCAGGTTTTTCCATTGTATTTTTTCAAAAAGGTGAGCCCCACTGGTTGACCTGACCCAGAGAGTCTGAGATAAGCGGGATTCTGCTGGAGTGACTGACCATTGCTGCATTCAGATCAGCACTATTTATAGAGACCAGAGCCACATCCCAGAGGAGAGAATGGCAGGAAACAGGCAGAAAGTAGAGAGAGACACAGTTTATGCCAAATTGTCTTGTAAATCACGCGTGACCTAAACACTGTAATGAGTTTTCATCAAGAGGACATTCATCTAAAATTAATCTGCTGTGAGCAGAAAGTGCAGATTACATTGGGAGATGAAGCCCGCGTACATGAATACGTCCTTATGTGACGAGTGGAGAGCAGAATATGGTCACAAACCCGCAGCTGTGCCACACCACAATTATTAATCAGCACATCAAATATACTCGGGTCGCCAACAATAGAATAGAATAGAATAGAAACATTCGATAGATGTGCTCTCGGCCATCACGCTGAGATGGAGCTTCAGGTGGAAACCCACAAGAGGAGCTTCTTCATCGGCCAAGCCGCATTCCACAAGCCGTCCATTCAAGAATCCTGATTGGATTCTTCTTCCTGGCAGTTCAGCTGTATTTATGGTTCTGTGCGGCGCGTTTAATTTCCGTCAGGATCGAGTATCTTCACTTAATCTAATTTATTTTAAAACATACAGATGTGTTTCATTTACTATAATTCTCAAGCACATCTTTGATTATGCTGCCAGTTGCTTTGGCTTTTATTTCCTCTCTGAAAAGCTTTTAATTTACAAAAGAAAATCCAGAAACTGACATTTTGCCCTCCTGTTGAATATACTGTTCATAGCAGATGAGATTGCAGATGCTTTTTCAATCTAATAACACTGCAAATAAACGAAATGAACTGTTTAAAGTCACTGACACTTCAAAAGTGGGTTATACTGCAGCCAATGTAAATATATATTTTTGACCACAAACACAACGGGCCCTATCATACACCCGGCGCAATGCGGCGCAAGTGTTTTTGCTAGTTTCAGCCCGAAACAGTTCTCATTTTCCCGTCCTGCGCTGCGTTGTTTAAATAGCAAATGCATTTGCGGCCATTTCTGCGCCCATGGGCGTGCTGGTCTAAAAAAGAGGTGTGTTCAGGCGCATTGTTGGCATTGGTATTTCAAAAGTAGATGAAAAAACTAATATGGGCAAATGTCTGTATTTGTTGTCAGATTTCAGTGTGAAAAGTGGCAGAAACATGCTCTGTGCGTTTGACATGTTGGTTAGGGTAGGTTTTTAGATTTTTAGCTGAAACAATGAGCAAGTCAGCGGCTACTGGCAAAAAAAAGCATATCACGCAACACAAGATTAATACCTGTGGCTCCTGAAGATATTCAAAAGTCTTATGAAGTGAATGGATCGGACTCTGCAAGAAACTGAAAATTATTTACAACATTATTAGCTGTGATCCAGAGCCTCGGCAAATGGGGAAGTCCGATTCTTTTTCGCAAACTGGTTCTTTCAAACAGTTTGTTTCAATGAACTGGTTCAAATAAACAATTCACCAGTTTATGTGATCACAATAACGTAAAATATATACAATTCTATTATTAGAGCACCCAATAATGATGTGAAAAGTGGATATATTTTATATGTCTAAAAGATATAAAGTGAATAAACTAGTCTTCATCAGCTCACCTTTTTACATAAACAATGAAAAACCATAAAAACTTTAATTTTTCCCCTTCATTCAAGTGCTTGGTTCACACATGCGCATATCAGTGGCTCATCAGTCTTCATTCCAAGTCAAACTGTTTCCTCAGTTCAGTGACTGTTGGATAAACTGGAGCACTAAATGACTTCATTCATCATAGGATCACATACGCCGCTACTTTGGCTCATTTCAAATTGGAGTGACTGTCAGGTGTCTGAAAGTGAGTTTTGATTGAGTAACTTGTGCTGCTCGAGCCACAAACTGTTTCAGATGGTTCAGTCCAATAAAAAGACCCAGTTCAAAACAATGATTCGTTTGTGAACCGGACGTCATTCTGGACTGTTTGCCTGAGGCCCTGGATTAAAGGAAATAATGTTGTAAATAATGTTCAATGTACAGATGGACAAATCAGACACATTATTATATATATGGGCCATACTACAAAATTGGTGCAAACTGCTGTCCCACAACCAAAAAACACATTTAAATATAATTTAAGGATTGAAATCTTAGACGTTTACTAAGATCCTTCCATTCTCTATTGAAACCCACAATAATATTTAGTATTTAGTATATTTTAATTATTATACTTAATAAATTGTATTATAATTATACAATTTGCATACGTACACATTTTTTCAAGATGTTTTTAACTCAGACTTTGGACCAATTCTGTAGAATGGCCCATATATATATATATATATATATATACAGTGGGGCAAAAAAGTATTTAGTCAGCCACCAATTGTGCAAGTTCTCCCACTTAAAAAGATGAGAGAGGCCTGTAATTTGTATACCTCAACTATGAGAGACAAAATGAGAAAACAAAATCCAGAAAATCACACTGTAGGATTTTTAAAGAATTAATTGGTAAATTCCTCGGTAAAATAAGTATTTGGTCACCTACAAACAAGCAGGATTTCTGGCTCTCACAGACCTGTAACTTCTTCTTTAAGAGGCTCCTCTGTCCTCCACTCGTTACCTGTATTAATGGCATCTGTTTGAACTCGTTATCAGTATAAAAGACACCTGTCCACAACCTCAAACAGTCACACTCCAAACTCCACCATGGCCAAGACCAAAATTGTAGACCTCCACCAGGCTGGGAAGACTGAATCTGCAATAGATAAGCAGCTTGGTGTGAAGAAATCAACTGTGGGAGCAATTATTAGAAAATGGAAGACATACAAGACCACTGATAATCTCCCTCGATCTGGGGCTCCACGCAAGATCTCACCCCATGGGGTCAAAATGATCACAAGAACTGTGAGCAAAAATCCCATATATATATATTAACAAATAAACCACAAACACTCCACACCAAACATTCAAAACATGAAGTTCTCTGGAACCCTTCCCATGAAATTCAAATAACAGAACAGACCTCTGGTTACCACAGTAATACCCAGATGCTTTATGACTCATTGGTATTCAGAGAGTTTTACTCTCACTTAATTCACTTGAACAGACACATACTGACCATAAAAAAAATTAATTCATAGACAAACCTTTCTGTGAATGCCTATCCCCAGGTCATACTGTTCTTGTATATTGTCTTTTGTATTGTATACTGTTTTATGCACGCTTTATGATAGAATCCTTGGTTAATATAACCTCACCTATACCATGTATTTTGATGATCTAAATGAGAGTGTATATTACATGTTGACACCTATGCAACATATTTGTGTTCTAAGAATCTTTAATAATTTTTGCAACAACACCCAATCCAGTTACATATTCAAAATACCATTCTCGAAGACAAAGAGTCGTAGACTTTCCCTCTGAAAGTTTAAGTCACCACTTGCTTGCTGAGCCCCTTTAGTTGTGACCTCCACAGAAGTTAAAAGGGCTCACATCTGTGACCCTCCTCTCTCTTCTCTCTTCTTTGGCGCTCTTACCTTCTTGCCTCTCGGACATCCAGTCTGATCGCAACCCGTGGGGCCTCCCCCGCACCGACAGGACATCAAAGTTGCAGCAAGCCATGTTGCAACATTTGACCCGGGAGAGAACTCTCCCAATCACCACCGAGTCAGAGTAACATCTATGCAGTTCGTCACTCTTCAAGCCCGGAACAATACAATTGCAATTCCAACACCATCGAACTTTCAAACCATCAAGACTTTCTCCCAAGACTGCATCTGGATGCTCGTTCAAAGACCAAGGCAATGCAAGTATCATACATTTAACTAAATTAAAGGTTCAGTATAAGCTGTAGACTTATACGTTGTAGAACCTGATGGTTTCACTCAGGTGGTTAACCGACTCCCTTTCATAGCTTCATTCCCTGTTTCTCTAACGGTTTTATTCATTCACTTTCATTTGCCCTTCCCCCATGTATGATTGTATGTTTGTTTGTTTTGACTAGTTATGTGTTAGTGTTTAGTTAAGGGGTCATATGACGTTGCTAAAAAGAACATTATTTTGTTTATCTGGGGCCGGTTGCACCAGCTAGACGTAAAAAAGCTGGGTGTAAGCCCTACGCTGGGCTTTGCAACGTCCAGCTTTACGATAAATATTTACACCTGTTGCACCAACTGTAGCTACGATCAGGCGCAACTACGCCCGGCGTAGACAATGCGCGCCCACGCTGACACATTCTCCCGTAGTTATAGATATAGCTGAGATGACGTTCACCAACTACTAATAGGCCTATAGAACTGAAATGCTGAAGACATCATAACAAGTGAAGCCACCATGCCATGATTTCATTGAGTAAACATTTCCTAACAAGTCCGCGTTTTTATATCTGAAATCTCCCTGCATTCCCATGACAGATTTCATCAAGGTTAAGTAAAATATAATAAATGTAATACAAATGCTTCTCTCTAGAGTTATTTTTTTATAGCTGACTATCAAGTTTATGTACAATGAATGTCTTTCCTGAGGTAAATGTGACTTTATGTGACATTTTGTGTTTTACTGGCATCTCTCTGTGGCTGAAAAAAAAAACACGTTTATAGTTTGTATTTTGTGATAAAATTGACTTTGAAAGAATTTGAAAGCTGATAATTTATTTCTGATTGAAAGTAACAAAGCACAAAACTTATTGCGATTATTAGATGGCGGGCACGCTACAAATAATGAATGGAATTAAAGACGTGAAATATTTCCAAGCATTTACACTGTCCTTCCAAGCAAGATGTCAAATGGTTAAGTTTCTTTTAATAATCCCAGTTCATATGTAATATTTTACTGCATAATTATTGCATGCTGTACAGAAATATATTTTGTATTCAATTACTGTCGGCAGTGTAGTAGGCTATAGTCTACACCGAGCTTCGCGATTGATATCGCTTATCCTGCCCAAAAAGACCATAAACATTACAGTTCACATCTGCAGTAATAATTAACTAACAGACATGAACCCTAAAAACGAATAATTTCAGAGGAAATCATGACTTTTCACTTTACACCTACCTCTGACTAGGCATAAGATTTAGTCTCAGACATAGCACTAAGCCGAGATCGTGCAACGGGTATAGTCTTACAACCGGGTGTACGTCTAGCTGGTGCAACCGGCCCCTGGTGTAATGCAATGTGTTTACGCAGGTTTAAGGTTAAAAAAACACTATTTTCCACATACTGTACATTATTGTTGCTCCTCTATGCCCCACCTTTCTGAAACACGATTTTTACTAAGCTCATCGTTCTGAAAAGCGTGGTGTGCTCTGATTGGCCAGCTATCTAGTGCGTTGTGATTGGCCGAATACCTCAAGCATGTGACGGGGCCCCTTACCAGGTTCAGGAGACATTCCTCCGTAAAGTGCGCTGCACACACTCGGATATTTGGGTTGTGAATATTGGGTTACTGCTTGCAGCTGATATAAATAATTGAAATTAACTATAATTAATTGTAATCATTTATATACATTTCCTTTTAAGCTAATTTGCTACATCAGTTTCTTAAACAGACCAATCGTTTCACTTTATAAGACCTCAATATATCGTCAGGAGCCACAGGTATTAATTATGTGTTGCCTGTACATGTTTTTTTGACTCTCAAAGTGCCGGTAGGCATTGACTTGCATTTTATGAATCTCCAAGGACCACGGTTTCAGCTAAAAATCTTCTTTACAGTTCTACTGAAGAAAAACAGTCACCTACATCTTGGATGGCCTGAAGATAAGTAAATTCATGTTCATTTTTGGGTGAACTATCCCTTTTCTCTGTTAGATAAATGTGAGTGTGTTTAAGAGCTACTGTCCATGCAGAGGTCAAACCCTGGACACACACTGAGAGCTGCTCGTCACGTCTCCAGATCAAGGATCACGGCAGCACAATTGAAAGCCACTGACAACGTAATTAGAGCTGTAGGGGGACAAGGGACCCCGGCTGTAAACGTCTGCCCCACAACACTAATGGGGGCGATTCTACATTGTTGTCAGCTGACCTCTGAGCCACCCACCAGACGTGACGTTTAGAGACAGAGATGTTCAAAAGCAGGAGGTTTATCTGACTGCTGGCTGGTTTCGGGTGAGAAAGCGAGTGAGCGATAGCATCAGTTATCACCCAGAGTGCTCAGCCATTAACAGTCATGAGACATTAGCTTTATCAGAGCGCATGAATATCAGGATGAGATGTTTGTAAAGTGCATCATTAACCTTTTGCACTTTTATGAGTGACCGGATACAATAAAGAGCACAAATACATTACTGGAGCGATTAATAGCACTGTGCTCACTCCACAGATCATACTGAGTATGTGCTTCTCATGCGATTGCATTTCATGCTGCATCTGAAGGAAACTTATAGCAGAACACCTTCAAGAATGAGTTGCAAAGAACATTTAGATTTTTTATATTCAAATACCGGTGTTTATGATTCTAAGCACTGGTGCTAACTCCTCTTCCCCCCCAATGGAGACAGAAATACCACAGATAAATAAGCACAAATGTAGACTTTTTAAAATGAGGTCTGCAAGTTTCAAGATACTGTTGAATATCTGGTATCTGTATACTGTATATTTAAAGGTCCGACATGGAGAAGAGGAAAGTCCATCCAGCAGCTTTTTGGACTGAACGGCTGAACCGCTGCGGCCTAATAAGAGCAGACACGAGACAAAAGCACCTCTCATGAGCCGGAGAATATACAGAGAAAGATATCAACACAGAGCCGAACACTAAGCGCTGCGGTCTCCACAAACACACACACATACACACACACCCCACATGTCTGGTTTACTATCCTTGTGGGGACTCTTCATAGGCGTAATGGTTTTTATACTGTCCACACTGTATAGCACATAAGCTTGTTTCAACATGGGGACCTTAATTTAGTCCCCATGAGTCAGTGTGTGTTCAGGTTTAAGTCCCCACCTAGATGTACAAACATGTACACACACACACACACATACATATATCCTGGTCGGGTGACATCATTAACAATCATTACTTGGACAGCGGGAATCGGAGTGTCATCCGACTCGGGTCAGGTTTGCCTGTCGCGAATAAAAGATCTGGATTTTGAGAACTGGACCGGCGTTCACACAAATATGCGAATAAACACCATTCATTAGGTTACAGACATACAATAATGCAATGCATCACACTACAAATAACCAAATAAAACTCTCTCTCTGGTATCAATAAATGAATAGGTCTATCGGAGAAAATATTGTACTGTATTCCATTCTAAAACTATTGCATTCAGATCACAAGTGATTTTTCCTCTGGTCTTCTTGTATGTTTTATTATGGTATTCCGAATCAATTTGATATCATAATCGCTGATCAAATATTTAGAACTCTCCGCTCTATATAGTGAGTTGAGGATGAATATTTGATGAGCTGCGTTATTTACACGTTTGTCGGTGGCCGATTGTTTTTTTCTGGCTCGTGCTGAAGGCCAAAACTGAAGGTGAAACGCTTTCACTGTCAGACCTCAGAAACTGGACACCAAATCACTTTCAGGAGCCCCAATCAGCAGAGCAGTGACTGCATGCACGTGAGAGGTGCTGCGGGGTGGACAGTGACACCTGCTGCTGGATCAACCTCTCATTCACTGCTGCTCATCACAGTCAAACCCGCTCCTGCACTGCATTCATTATGTGCTGGTGTCATTCTTAAACTGTGTGTTCTGTGCATATTTGCTGAACATTGCTCACTCTAATCGGAAAAGCAAATGTGTATAAAGTAGTGTATAAAAAAGTGTAAAAAGTAATATGAACAAAATTCAATAAACTTTGATTTATTTACAACTTTGAAAAATCATTTTACAGAGCATGTTCATCTAATTCTTGACAGAGTAAAAAGGTAAAACACATTTGACAATAAAATGAAAAATTAGAGTTAGAATAAATAAAGTGTAATGTACTTAAATGCAAAGTACAACCAATCAAGTTAACAAGGGAAGAAAGAGTTTTTGGGAGAAGAGTTAACTTAACTATTAGTGCTGTTTTCATGTGCAGTTTTGATGTGTGAGTCAGGATGATGGTCAGTAGTCTTATCACGCTCACTAATCCACTAAGACAGGCTCGCTTCTAATCCGTCATATCAGAAACACTAAATCTTTCCTTTAATATGGGATCTTAACACAGGATGAATACAACTTACTTTTGTTATCCAGGTCACACGCACGTCTCAGTGCTAGATTAAAGATTTACAGCAGAAATCTGAACACCTGTGGTGTTTCAGTGTTCACCATTAAAGCTTTAGACGTAGAGTTGTGTATGAACGAGGTCTCACACACTCACACACACACACACACACACATGGTTCCCTCTCAGTCGGTCACTCTCGACGTCACGTCGGAGGACCGACGAATTGGGATCTCGCTTAGAGGGACCAATCTACTCCGAGTGTAAACTAAACGAGCCAATGCACATTGGCATGCGATTATTGCATCCAGCTGCTGCTGATCACAGCGTGAGTATAAGTAGGCAGCAGGTGCAGCGCATATTCAGCTTTTCGCTTCGGAGCCGAGCGGTTCTATCGTTCTGCTCCTGACCTCTGCAGT
>NW_015505420.1:206037-232884 GCF_001515645.1 Sinocyclocheilus grahami | reverse complement strand
AGGGAACGTCTCGGTTACGTATGTAACCCTCGTTCCCTGAAGGAGGGAACGGAGACGTCACGTCCCGTCGCCACAGCTCCTGTGCCACCGCTGAGCGGCCGGGTCACCGGCTCGGCTCCTCAGCGAAAACCTGAATATGCGCTGCACCTGCTGCCTACTTATACTCACGCTGTGATCAGCAGCAGCTGGATGCAATAATCGCATGCCAATGTGCATTGGCTCGTTTAGTTTACACTCGGAGTAGATTGGTCCCTCTAAGCGAGATCCAAATTCGTCGGTCCTCCGACGTGACGTCTCCGTTCCCTCCTTCAGGGAACGAGGGTTACATACGTAACCGAGACGATCTCAGGAAACCCTGTCGTATGTGTGTCTCCAAGTCTTACTAGTGGTGATACTAGATTTACAGTAACTTCATTGAAGGCAAAATAACTTTTAAAACATTAATTTCATTCATGTTTATAAATGTCAACATTATATTTGAATGGGTTGTTTGAAACTATTTCACCTTTTCAAATTTTGTTTTGTTCTGTTTTGTTTTTTACATTCAATGAGAAAATGCAAGATTTGTGTTTGTCCTGTAGTTTCTTGTTAAGTTGTTAAGCGGTGACATTTCTCTTTAAAAATTGTGTTGTGATCCTTGTAAATCATACTTGAGGAAGTCACATCACAAAAGTCTTTCTGACCACACAGTCCAAATAGTTAACTTACTTTTAATCTGTCTGTGTTTCATTATGTTTACGATGAATATTTTAACACTATTATGGAGGGGAAAACAGTCATCAATTTTTTTTATAATAATGACTGTGAATAATTTCTTTCAACGTCATAAGACTTTGAGAAATGTCATGTGATAAAACAGTTTTGGAAGAGAATATTAATATTGTCAGTTATTAGAAGGCACATTGACTGTTGAGAGAATATACTCATTCTCACTATAATGTCCTTTGTGCAAAAAATACATTTTATCATAGAGTACTTATTTCAGAAATAATATGCTTTGAAAGAATATACTTTAGTGTGAACTAAATGTAATGTTTTGGACACTTAATTACATATTAATTGTAAATAAATTAAAATTAATTGTAGTTTAAATTTATGTTAAATGCAATTAGCTGGCCCACGTCTGTAAGAGTCATGAAATTTAGAATAACACACTACAGTTAAAATGATTTTATTTAGTATGTTAGTCAACACATTAAAATAAGTGTACTTCTTTAAAGCATGACAAAAGATTATTAAAACATGAAATGTACTTGAAAGTAAAACGTCTCAGGTTACACATGTAACCATGGTTCCCTGAGAAGGGAACGAGACACTGCTTCCTCTAGTAGTTACTTTGGGGAACGGAATACCCACGCTGCCATGCTGAGGGGAGTGCATACCAAGCACCAAGTGTCAGGCACACAACATGGACACAGATGCAGGCTTCAGCAGGAAAACAGATTATTTTTTATAAGTTCAAACAAAAAGGGAAATTCCTCAAAAGAACAAAAATCCAGCCGGAGTATTAGGAAAAATAGTCCAACAGAAACAATGAGCAATCAAAGAACGTCCTTGCAAAAAACACCCGGCAGCTCCATGGCGCGGCAGCATGGGGAATTATAGAGCGGAGAGGGAAGGAAGAAGCGAGGGAGCTGGCATCTGAGCGGAGCAAGAAAATTTCTGCGGGGATGCAGATGCCCGGCCTAGGAAACGAGGAAGGAGAAATGGAAAAACAAAACAACTTTAAGAAGCAACAATATACTTGACAGGGAGCTGATAATGGCACGACTAAACAGGACCAGAAGGAGTGGCTGAGCGTTGGTGAACAACGATCTGGCACCAGACGACACACAAGAGGGGAATAAATAGAGCGAAAAATGAAAAAAACATTGAATTCAGGTGAGCAAAACAATTATGAGCAGTAAGGGTGGTAACGAGAGGAAGGGAGCGAAGGCACAGAGGAGTACATGGTGAATGATCAAAACAAAACACCATGTGCTCACAACATGCAGACAGATACAAAACACGACAACCAAAGGACAGGGTGATCAAACCGAGGACATGACACCAAGGCCAGCACTAAGTACCAACTCTACCGAGCCATGGGATTTGCCCCTTTGGACGCATCGCAGCTGTTAGTGACGATATCCCTTTCGGCCAAAGGCCTGAGCTGCGTGCCCAAAATAACTAGCCTGTTACGGGCTAGGCAAACAAAGCCTGGTTCCAGGGCAGAGCTCAAAGGCTAAGAATCAGACAACAATGTGATTATTTTAAGGGGATATGGCTGGGCGTCTAGGCTCACAATATTACCAGACCCTGGTCTGTCACTTAAGGGGACTTCATACATGAACCCCTCATTCTCCCAGTGAGGCTACAAAGATCTACCTGTTTGCACTGATGCGTGCAAGGGACCGGCACTACACACCTCCACTGTACCCGAGACAGAGACTTCCCAAAAGATGGCAACCATTTGTTATGGTATCACTAAGGAAACATATCTAGAGAGGGGCCCAAGGTGAAAACCGGGGTTTGACCAACTTGGAGAAAGGGTACAAAGCTGGCTGCGTATGACCTTTAACAAAATGTTTTTAGAAAGTGCACAGGATGATCAATGTGCGAACTTAGCCTAAACATGGACTTTAGAAAGCATTTAGTGCTATTATAGAGTCCATGAAGAGGCCTAGAGACCTGGTATGTATGCATCATGGAGCTCTAGGGAGCTAAGTGCTGGACTCTTTGAGCTCCTGGGAGTGGAGGACTTGACTCTCAGAAAGGAGAGGGGAATTCAGACTATCACCTTGGGAGTGGCATGCTCATAGGTGACCCTCTAGAGTGAGGGGAGCACTGCTAAACTCAAACATAAAAGCAGTCTAACAGAGAGGCAAAAGCTGGCCTAACAACCTGGTATGGCTGCCTCACAGAGCTCCAGGGAGTGGATGACTCAACTCTCAGAAATTTTCTGAGAAATTTTCAGAAATATCCTGGAAGGGGCATGCTCATAGGTGACCCTCTAGAGTGAGGGGAGAACTGCCAAGCCTGATTACAGGAGCAGCCGAACAGAGAGGCAAAAAGATGGCCTAACAACCTGGTATGACTGTGCACAGAGTTCCGGGAGCAGAGTCCTTGGTTCTCGGATTGAGAGGATCGAGAGGAGAACTTACATGCTCCGTCCACAGTGAGGAGACAGCCCTTCTCGTTCATCCCGATATCAGCCAGGTTCACCCCGAGTTGCCGCTCTGTTACCACCATGGACCTGCCAATGGCAGTAGCGGTCTGTTTCGTAGCGCGGAGTGCGAGATCTTTGGTGTGACTCAGTTCTGCTACCTCATCAGGGTAAAGACCCTGACCCTTATCCAGGTCTTTCAGCAGATCAGCCTGATAAGTTTGGAGGATCACCATGGTATTCAATGCTGCTGCGTAAGCTCTGCCATTCAAACAAGATGTATCTTGAAGGAGTTTGGATGGCAAAGAGGGAGCCTTAAGAGAAGATGTTTTTCCCAGATAGCAAGCTAACGTCTCTTCAACCTGAGGCATAATCTCATATCTGTACTCACGCATCCCTTCAATATTATCATAACTACTATGCTGGAATCTATGGATGCACAAGGAAAACAGATTTTTCCAAACCTTCTCAATCTCCACATGGAGATCGGAAGGAATTGAAGGCTCACTTGAGCTGGAGGGCTATGGCCAGAGAGGTAACGCATGTCCAGACAGCCCCAAGCAGTTTCCTTCCTGACCCACTTCCACGGCAAGTCAAGCCTCGCCGTGGCATGTTCCATAACCTCCAGCAGCTCAGCGTACACAGGGCAGGAGGACTGATTTCAGTTTCAATTTCGTCCACATCAGTCATTCTCCTGCTCTTCCGACATTGGCTGTTGCCGGCCAATGTTATTGTCGTGTTTAGACATTTGCTTCAGACACCGGTCATACTGAAGGCGTTCCCCATAGCAACCGCTTAATTTGACATTATTACAAAGTGTGCTTTTTAAAAGTGTACTTACAGTAAGTGTGTTTAGAAACAGTCATTAAAGTGTCTCTCTTTAAATCACTTAAGTGGCCTTTTATTTTATTAATATTATATTATCTGCATGTACTGTTTTACTACAAATACAAACAAAATACCATGGTTACAATAGTTAAACCATGGTAACTACAAATTAACCATGGTTCACCAACA
The DNA here is from genome assembly GCF_001515645.1 of Sinocyclocheilus grahami. Lineage (NCBI taxonomy): Eukaryota > Metazoa > Chordata > Actinopteri > Cypriniformes > Cyprinidae > Sinocyclocheilus > Sinocyclocheilus grahami. The sequence goes on along the minus strand of NW_015505420.1, from coordinate 228,722 downwards.
ATGTCAGCAATTTCAAGTTTCAGGCTCTTAGTTCGCTTCACAACACGTAGAAGAACCTACGTGAGTGCAGGCACACTTACACTAAATAGGCCTGAAATATCAATACAGGAACCTGAAGTGTTGGCACCCCTTGTGAAAAGGAATTGCACCTAATTGTTTTGAATGCACACTTGTAGTCTACTTCAGAACTTACAAATGTATTTAAAAAAAAACATGGTTAATTTTCATAAGGGGTGTATGTCCTGGAGTTTCTGTTCATCCCTCTTAAGCTGTGAAATTCTCCTTTAATAAGCGTCTTGTGATCTTTGTTAAATCATACCTGAGGAAGTGACGTCACAAAAGTCTTTGTCACCAAATAGCACCATTTTCTGAGAATGACCCAAGTAAACAGTGGACAGTAGATATAATTTATGATGTAAAAACACATCATGCATTTATTCTGCTGCTGAGTTGTTTAACTTATAGGCTGATGTGAGGAGCTGCTAATCTATGAAAAATCACAATTATTTAAGTGTTTGTGTGGGGTGTGAACGTTGGACAGCAGGTAATATGACAATTCCCACAAAGGTTTCCTCAAAATGGCGACGGCGGTTTATCGTGGTTCATATCGAGAAGCTCTTTAATCGTGCGAGAGAACAGGTGTTTGCTTCCACATGGATCAGTGTCATCAGGAGATTAGACGTGTCTGAGGAACAGCAAACAGACTCTGGCTGCCTGTGAGGATTAAAATAAGGAATTATTCACAATATCCCTCTTTGCTGGGTGTTCTTAATCTCAAGGGCCTCCTGAGATATTATCAGCGTAGTGGGAGCGGGAACTGCTCATCATGGCTCGATCGAATGAAAACCCAATCATACAGCATATGGCCCCAGATCTCTCAGACGTCAGACACAAGCGTTTCTCAGGCCACTGGAGCTGCGGTTCGTGCACGCGTTTGACTAACAAGATTAGTCCCGGATGCAGCAGCTGAGCAGCCCAGACCAGGCCCGCAGAGGTGAACGGTTTGGGGAGAATTCATTAGCGTGCAGACAGGTGGCTAGTGTTACCACACGGCCGTGTCCGGGACCCTACGCTGTAAGCAATACTGCGGGATGACATTTCCTCCAGGCCAACAGGGAACTGATTAGAAAATGGTCTGTGATGAAACAACAAGGCTGCGATCTTTATCGAGGTTGAACATCCTCTCTCTCTCTCTCTGGCTCAGATGGCGTCTCTCGTGGGAGTTGCCTATAAGTACTCCATCAAGCCAACTGCATTAGTGTAATTTCGTCCCAGGAAATTAGCAGAGCCAAGCGGCGCCAATTAGAAGTCAATAGCTGGCTTTATTAATCGAGCTAGCCATCGCACTTGATTAGATTAAGCAGAGGAGCTGCATGCATGTGTGTGTGTATACTTGCTGATCGTGTCTCATTGCTTCTTTCTGCAGGTCAGTTAAAGTCTGACAGTGAAAGGAGGTGCAGGAAAGAAAAATGAAAACTGCCATACAGGTGAAAACCATCATGCAGTCTGTTGAAAAATGCTAATCAAACACAAGTCTTACTTCAGTATGTTTGACTGCAGTCTACTCTCTGCATACACTATAAAAAAAAAATTGAAGTTGTAAATAAAAATTATTGGAGTATCTTTTACAAGAAAATACTATTTCATTCTTTCTAATTCAACATTTTATGGTTAAATGAATTCGTTACATTTTGTTACATTTAATAGCACTTTATGAGAGAAAATAATTTCAAAGTAAATCAAATCCTACACACTTTGCACAGTGTACTTTTAAAATCCAGTTGTTTACCTAGGTAACAAATTTAGGTTATAAATACATTGTGGGAACAATGTTTTGAAATGATTTAAAGTACTGAAATGTCCAACATTCTACTAACTTTATTTATTTATTTGGGAGAATGTTCCCTGGCTGTACACTACAGCTGTAGTGTACTTTTAACACTGTACTTTTTTATGGATCTGTTTTTCTGTTGATGCAGCAAGTCAATGTTTGTTTGAGTGTATCTGTCTCTCTGGAGCCCATTTCAAAAAGGAGGTTCAACCAACTCTGAGTTAAAACTTGAACTCTGAGTTGACTTACCCTGAGATGGGAAATTAGTTTTCAGTTTCAGAACAGCTGAATTGAGTTAGTTCATTCAACTCTGAGTAGGTTGACTCTGAGTTAAGCGCATACACCACAACTATAAAAATCCATGATCAATGGAGTTCCGATTCACCATGGCAATGGCACCCGACAAACAGACGTCCGCATACTTCAGAGTCAATACATCACTTTAATTCTTAATTACTTTTATAATATCAGAGGTGAAAACTGGCAGAACGGTAAGTTATTGAACTAATATTAATTTTCATGGTATCCCACAGGCAAAAAAAAGTGTAAAAACATAATTCAATAAGGTCGAGCTTTAGGCATAAAAGGTTCATGGGTGTAGGCTACATGACTTTACAAACATTTTACATATTAAATAAATATCATTGAGTATCTGTTTCAATGAGCAGCAGCTTTTTCCACATAGTCTAATGCTCTTTTCACATAATTAAACATTCTCTAAACCAAACTGTTACATTTCTAAATTAGAGTAATGAAATTAACATTTGACTTCTACTCAGCCAACAGCACGAAGGCAGAAGCTCGCGAAATAATGAACTGATGAAGAGGAAATGGCCACATTACCAAGTATTGGAAGAATATTAAAATCCAACAAGAAAAAGAACAACTGTTGCTTTTGTATTTGTAACAAATAAATATGACCAAATAAATTGTCAATAAGTTGTTTATTAAAGAAAGAGTGTTAGTTCCTTCCCGCTCTGCACTCCGCTTGGACTAATTTAAGTGTATTTTATTTATTATACAAATTATCTGCCAATGGGGTAAGAAAAATAATATTGTTTCCATTTGCATTAAGATTATTTTTCTTACCACACTGGCAGATCATTTTACTTGTTTTAAGTAAAATGCACTTAATTTAGATTCCAAAATACTAGGTAAGAAAAGCTTTTTTGCAGTGTGAATGAATGAATGAATGAATGAAGTATTTAAACATAATTTACACTTTAAAAAGGGGGATAAGACTGAAAGAAACTCTGGGTTTACCTGAAGAAAACTTGTTCCTGACCAGGGGTGCATTTTCCAAAAGCAAATATGGTCGCAAGTTCCATCGTTACCAATAGAGTTCAATGAACCATAGTAACGACCATAGCTACCTAGCAATGCTTTTCAGAAACGTACCCCAGTATAGGTTCACAGAATAAGTTACCTCTTTTTTAGAAACGGGCATGACTTACCCTGCTTTCTTGGGTTTCATATACCTCCCCTTCTGAAACGGAAAACCCAGAGTTTTCCTCATTTCAGGGTTAACATACTCAGAGTTTTCACTTAACCTCCTTTCTGAAACGGGCTTCTGGTCAGTGATGTTTTGCGTGTCTTTCTTCCAATGTTTGTGGGTTGTTTTGGCCTCTGCCAAATTACCTGCTCATATAGGCTATGTGGGATTACAATACGCACAATGGATTTGAGTGTAATCTTACAACGTTGTTACAATCCTCTAAATTGCATTTTTAATCTGCCTCTGGCATGCTCTGAGATTCGTGGGGGCTGGTGACCAGTGGAAACATTCATCAATCTGATTATTTTGTTCACTGTGCAATACAATCTTGTTGAGGTCTTTTCCCCAGAGTGCCAAAATAAAACTTTTTTCTAATCTGCTAATGACGATTGAATTGGGAGAAATGTATCTGACATAAATATTTCCTATTGGCTGTGAAACTGTATTTTGCAGTATTTTATGTTCCCCTGAAGAAGGATTTTTTTTTTTTTTTGCTAGTTCGCCTTGAATCCTGTAAACAGTGTAGCTCATTGTTTCCATGGAGAAATGTAAAGCAAGTCCCTTCATTTCCTCAAATTTTTGTTTAGGTAAAAATATACCCTGCATGAAGTTCTGGACTTTTGACAGCTAAATGTCTGATGATGAATTTCAAGTTAAGACACACTGATGTTTTTGGTACCCACTGGTATGGATTGACTCGTGTTGTTTACCTCAGATAAAAACACTTGCTGGTCTGACGTTCAATTTAATGTTTGTTTTCTCACTTAATTGAAACCATGCGATACTAACCAACTTCACAGCAGATAAAAACATGTTCCAAGAATGTTTTGATAATGTTCACATTAAGTAATTAATATGTTATTTCTAAATGTTCTCTGAATGTTTTAAAGACATTTTTCAAGGATTAATGGATCATGACATTTTATTAAACATTATGGGAATGCTACTTTTGAATGTTCTTTGAAAATTCTGAAACATTTAGTAACATTTAAAAAAAAAAAACATTGGATGAAAGTCCAACTAAAACATTTCAGAAAAAAGGTCCATGAACAATGTATACATTTTAAATAAATGTTTTTGTGTTAACGTTTTAAGAATAATATTAAAGACCAGATAACTTTTGGGGAAATGTTCTATTAATGTTCCTGGAAGAACATGTGTTCATAACTTTACCTTTTTTGCAGCCTTGCCAGAAACGTTTAAAAAAAGTTCTCTGTTTGCTTAGTTTCTGGATCCCGTACCACAGCGTCATTATTCAGATTGTCAGGCTAGCAATGCAAAGCCTTGTTATTTATATTTTGGACGTTTCAAACCATTTCCAAATATTCACCAAACCCAAATAATGTATTTCACGTCAGTGAAATGATTTCAATTGTGTTTTGAAAAACGTTCTGATTCACTTTAAATTTCTGAGAAACTGAACTCCTAATTGTTTCAAAACTTGAAGAAAGTGATGCATAAATGCAAGCCACTGAAGCTCAATAAAACCCTGTGTCCTCACGTTTCAAAGTGCTATGAGAATTAAATCGCAGATTGTGGTGGAGTGAAACACCTGTTCAGAGGCGGACAGTAACTAAGTACATTTACTTGAGTATTGTACTTAAGTACACTTTTTGAGTATCTGTACTTTACTTGAGTATTATTTTTTCTGGGAACTTATGACTTTAACTTCACTACATTTGAAAGACAAATATTGTACTTTTCACTCCACTACATTTCTATCAAGGTCCTCGAAGTAGAAAGTCGTTACTATGTGGCAGCTTTGAAAGTCAGTGGGTGATTTTTTTCTTCTCTTAAACGTGACTTTCTTTTTTTCAGAGAGCTTATCAGTAATCACTCTTGTAGGACTACATGAAGTGATTTCCCAGCATTTTTTGAACACTGACCAGTTGCAAATGCAACAATTCAATAATAAGAAGTTAATATTGTGGTATATATTACACACAATATTGTCTGATTTTGCTAAATTGTGTACATGAAAATATTACCTATAAAGCCACAGAAGAACTGTTGTGCATCTCCTAATAAAACACAATAGGTGTTGGACTTGAAGCAGAACTGCACAGACCGTTCTGTGTGTAACATCAAAATACAGCGAGAGCGATTAGACAGCATTTTTAAAATGTTTGGTTTGATGTCAAATAAGTCTGTTTTGCTTTTTTGTTAAAGCAGTGTTGCTGTTGTAAAGTTATGCAGCTACAGTTGTGTTGCTGGGTTTTAAAGCAGTTTTGATTTTTTTATCTTTCTTATCATTCTGTATTTACAGGATTTCACTGTACTGTATTCAGTAGGTGTAATGTATTCTAAGTTGCTCCAGAAGTATTGCAAGTACTACGTACAACAATAAAATAGTGCATTGACATAAGAAAGGACATTTACTTTTGGTACTTAAGTACTTTTAAAAGCAAGTACTTCTATACTTTTACTTGAGTAAAAATCTGTCTTTAAAACTTTTACTTGTAATGGAGTAATATTTGACCAGCAGTATCTGTACTTTCACTCAAGTAATGGAGTTGAGTACTTTGTCCGCCTCTGCACCTGTTACAGAACTCTGTGATCAAGACCTGGAGGCTTTTGGCTCCAGACAGCACCAGCAGCTTTTATTTGGATCTATTGGTCCAGAAAGTACACCTCCCTATGGGCCCCATCTGCTGCCTGCCGGCTAAAGCACTGCGACAGAGACACGGTTAACAGTTGCATGGCTCGTCTCTGGCGCCTGCTGATTGAGAGTGATTGGAGAAGGACGACAGTTCAGAGTCAACCCTGAGAAGGCATACGACAGTGGCCGGTGACAAATACACTGCTTATGATGCTTTCAGAACATAGTCTGTGATGCTTACGCGGCAGAGACAAAAATACAAATAAATACAGACAAAGTGAAACTGCTCAGACTGGCAGTGTGCTCAATAAAGGCTTGATTTATTTCAGTAACTGCAGCATAACAGTCTTTCAGCTAAAACTTTGCTTTCCCAGCTCTCAGAGTGTTATACTCCAGGATGATGGAGAATCTCCACACACTAACGTCTGACAGATTCTGCATGTGACTCACCATCTTCACCTGTTCTCTGAAGAAAATGTGCAGAACTCACCTGTCTCTAGGTGATTCTCAGTGATCTTCTGGTCTGTAGATTATGGAGCATCTGATCACTTAGTAAAGGAAACAGCCCGTTTCCACCACAGAATAAAAAAAATATTAAATTTAAAAAGGCAATTCCAACTTTTCATCTTACAATTCTGACTTTATCAATTCTGTCTTTATATCTCACAATTCTGACTTTTTTTCTAGTAATTCTGAGAAAAAAGTCAAAATTGCAAGATGTAAAGACAGAATTGTAATATATAATCATGCAATTTTGAGAAGTAAGAATTGCGGGATAAAAAGTTGCAATTATATTTTAATTTTATTCCATTATGTAAATTCAGAATTCAGAGAAAAAAAGTCAGAATTCTGAGTTTATATCTCACAATTCAGACTTATTTCTTAATTGTGAGAAAGAAAGTCATAATTTTTAGATAAAAATTCACAATTTCCCTTTTACTCCGGGATGGAAATTTACTTCGATAAAAGCCACACCTCCCCTCAAGAACACACAATGTGAGGAATCATTCATATCTGACAAACAATGCTCAACTTAGGCCTCAGCTCTATTAGCATTGCTCTTTCAATGCATAATTCAGAGAAATGTTCCAAGAAGAAGATCCCAAACAAAACTCTTGTGTCCAGTTCACACACAGCTTTATATTTAGAAACCCAGCACTCAGTATTCACTTGACTGATAAATTAAGCTTTGAAACTAAAATAGGGGGTTAACTGGTTCAAGAGTTCCATGCATACATTCTAAGAAAAGTCAGTAAAATTAGTGCCAGATGTACTGCGTTAATATGATGGAATGATTTTTCACATGTGTTCATGTATTTCGCGTGTGTTTATGTAAAATTTAAACTTCAAATTTTTAGAAATTCAGTTGACCATAACATTGCAACTACATGTCAAATAATGCTTATTAGTATACTGTCAGGTTAGAGTTTGTAGCATAAGTTAAAGGCAGAGTAAGTGATTTCTGGTAGCCAATGTTGATATTTGAAATCACCAAAACAAACACGCCCCTACCCCAAAAGAGTCTTGCCCCTATTTTGATAGCTCCGCCCCACATATACGTACGCAACCCAGGCAACGATTAATTCTGTGAAACAAAGCAAAACCAATATTACACCGTATCTACGAACGTAAGCGGCGCGGCGCAACAAATCCCCGACAGAAAACTGCTGCCGGGTTCTATTTATGACGTGCTGACACACATTTCAAATGGTTTTCACCGGTGGTTTGATCGCGTCCAGTGTAGGCAGACTTTAGCTGTTGTGGACACGGTGTTACTCACCTATTGAGAAGAAACAAAGCAACCCTGGCGTCCGATCGCTGGCCTCCGCTCCTTGAGTTCTCTCCAGCGCTGGAAAGCTGATCCGATATTTACACGGGTCCTACTTCTTGCCTTATCGTTCCGCAAATGTTTTCCTCTTTTGTTATTTATCCACCATCTCTATCTTTCTGTCGCTCGGCTCAGCTAATGTCCGTCCTGTGCACTGAGCGCTCTCTCCTCCACATCACGAGTAGACACGCCCCTTATTGCTGATTGGCTACGAGTTTGTTTTGCGATTCGGCCCGAATCAGTTTTTTAAAGTGTTTTTGAAAAATCACACACCCTGCCTTTAACATTTAGTTGCAAAGTTACACCCTGTCTACACCGGACACAAGCGGTGCAACGCGACAAAGTATAATATAACCTATTATAATCAGTGATGCTGTTTACACTGGATGTGGCAAGAAACGCAGTGTAATTTCTAGACAACAGAATGTCTGTATCAAAATAAAGTGTTAGCAGATATTAAACAGACAGACTACAAGTACTATATTGAGAGTTAAGCCTCGTACACACCGGGACGTTTATCGCGCGCGCTTATTGCTGACGTTTTTCGACGTGTCTTTTGTGTTCATACCAAGCGGCAACCTCCCGCTCTCTCTCGTGAAGCCAACACGGAAGTGACTTAACTGTAATTCATCGACTGGCCGCTAGAGACTGGCTGCAAAAGGGAGTCAATCCCATAGACTCCCCATGTTAAAATGCCCAACTTTACAGCAGACGAAAAACATGTTTACAGCCTGGTTCAAAAAAAGATTTTGGTCTATATAGCTAATTTTGCCCTTCATGACAACTGTGAGGGGGGTGATTTTTTTTATAACTCCCCTATTTAAATTATATTAAGCCTTAAAGTTCTGCATAATTAAGGGCGTGGCCACTTGAGTGACAGGTGGATTGCCGCCGCTGTCGCCGCCGTTGAGCTAGGTGGGCGTGGCTTCAGTAACCTGCTCCCGCCTCTTTGCCCATTTTCGATTATCCGTGAGTGACGCGATGCCAAGATGGCGACGGCCGCCTCCGCCCAATTTTGAGCTTCAAAAACGCTCTTCGGAAATCTACGGGTGACGTCACGGACACTACGTCCATGTTTTTATACAGTCTATGGTTCATACCCAAGTGATTTTCGCAGGCGATGAGCCAAGTGAACGTGCAAATTCACTCCCTGACATTAGATGGCGCTTAATGAAAAACAGAAATACCCAGGTATACATCGAATCCTATTTGATCTGCAATTCCTCTCCATAACAACTCCCTCTTATCGAGATTTTTGTAGTCGCTGTCGCGTTTGTCATAAAGCCCTTTGTGCTCAGACACCAATGAGACCAGCAGCTCTACATTCATCTTGCCTCGGTGCATCTTCTTGGTCTAATTACTTCCTCTTTGTCGTTAGGTATCAATGTGAGCTCGGCAATGAAAAAATTGTGCTTGAGCGCCACCAAGTCAGGTTTTACTGTAACTTCAGCAGCTCCAGGCTCGTGAACAAAAGCGCCAATCTCATTGGTCGGCCAGTTTGTAACGCGGCGCGTCAAACCAAAAAAAACGAGCCCGTGGCGTTTTTTAAAAAATGACGCTTTTACGCTCGCGTTTTGCTCGTCGGTGTGCACACTCACATTGGCGCCCTTTGTTTATTCACGAGGCGTTAAACGTCGGCGATAATCGCACGTGTGAACAAGCCTTTAGTTGACATGAAGTTGCGAAGTCACTGATAGTTAGTAGAATGTCTTAAGTGGACTATCAAAATAAAGTATTACCTGAGTTTATGCATTTGGTGTATTAACAGTATTTCAGTTAATGAAATCAACTTTATTGTAAAAAATTTTCTGTAAATTTGTTTACAATCTCAGTCTGTAAAATAAAAAAATTTGCCACTGTTTATTTATTTTTGTTTTTTTACTGTAATTTTTTTAAAGGTAGCATAGCATTCTATTTCATCTTTGCAACACGTCCGTTAAAGGGTTAGTTCACCCCAAAATGAAATTTGTCATAAATCCTGTCATTCTGTCATTAATTACTCACCCTCATGTCATTCCAAACCCGTAAGACCTTCGTTCATCTTCGGAACACAAATTAAGATATTTTTGATGAAATGTGAGAGCTCTCAAACCCTGCTTAGACAGCAAAGCAACTGTAATGTTCCCATCATCCAGAAACGTAGTAACGACATCGGTAAAACAGTCCATGTGACATCAGTGGCTCAACTTCAGTTTTGCGAAACTACGAGAATACTTTTTGTGCGCAAAGAAAACAAAAATAGCATAATTTATTTAACAATTATTCTCCCCCGAGTTACGTCTTCTGCCATTTTGGAGAGTACCCCAGAGCATAATCGATGTAATCAGCATTGATTACGTTCGGGGGAGAAAGTGCGCACAAGAACGTAATCTGCGTAATCAGCATTGTTTACGCTTAGGGGAAAGCGTGCATATGCATTGTGATGCTCTCTAAAATGGCGGAAGACGTAACTCAGGGGAGAATAATTTTTGAATGTAAAGAATGTTTTTTTTGTTTTCTTTGCGCACAAAAAACATTCTCATAGCTTTGCAGAACTGAAGTTGCACCACTGATCTCACATGGACTCCTTACTATGTTTCTGGACCTGGGAACATCACAGTTGCGTTGCTGTCTATGCAGGGTTTGAGACATTTCATCAAACATATCTTAATTTGTGTTCCGAAAATGAACAAAGGATTCTCATTTTGGGGTCAACTATCCCTTTAATGTGTTTTAATGTTTCAATTCCTCTCCATAACAACTCCCTCTTATCGAGATTTTTGTAGTCGCTGTCGCGTTTGTCATAAAGCCCTTTGTGCTCAGACACCAATGAGACCAGCAGCTCTACATTCATCTTGCCTCGGTGCATCTTCTTGGTCTAATTACTTCCTCTTTGTCGTTAGGTATCAATGTGAGCTCGGCAATGAAAAAATTGTGCTTGAGCGCCACCAAGTCAGGTTTTACTGTAACTTCAGCAGCTCCAGGCTCGTGAACAAAAGCGCCAATCTCATTGGTCGGCCAGTTTGTAACGCGGCGCGTCAAACCAAAAAAAACGAGCCCGTGGCGTTTTTTAAAAAATGACGCTTTTACGCTCGCGTTTTGCTCGTCGGTGTGCACACTCACATTGGCGCCCTTTGTTTATTCACGAGGCGTTAAACGTCGGCGATAATCGCACGTGTGAACAAGCCTTTAGTTGACATGAAGTTGCGAAGTCACTGATAGTTAGTAGAATGTCTTAAGTGGACTATCAAAATAAAGTATTACCTGAGTTTATGCATTTGGTGTATTAACAGTATTTCAGTTAATGAAATCAACTTTATTGTAAAAAATTTTCTGTAAATTTGTTTACAATCTCAGTCTGTAAAATAAAAAAATTTGCCACTGTTTATTTATTTTTGTTTTTTTACTGTAATTTTTTTAAAGGTAGCATAGCATTCTATTTCATCTTTGCAACACGTCCGTTAAAGGGTTAGTTCACCCCAAAATGAAATTTGTCATAAATCCTGTCATTCTGTCATTAATTACTCACCCTCATGTCATTCCAAACCCGTAAGACCTTCGTTCATCTTCGGAACACAAATTAAGATATTTTTGATGAAATGTGAGAGCTCTCAAACCCTGCTTAGACAGCAAAGCAACTGTAATGTTCCCATCATCCAGAAACGTAGTAACGACATCGGTAAAACAGTCCATGTGACATCAGTGGCTCAACTTCAGTTTTGCGAAACTACGAGAATACTTTTTGTGCGCAAAGAAAACAAAAATAGCATAATTTATTTAACAATTATTCTCCCCCGAGTTACGTCTTCTGCCATTTTGGAGAGTACCCCAGAGCATAATCGATGTAATCAGCATTGATTACGTTCGGGGGAGAAAGTGCGCACAAGAACGTAATCTGCGTAATCAGCATTGTTTACGCTTAGGGGAAAGCGTGCATATGCATTGTGATGCTCTCTAAAATGGCGGAAGACGTAACTCAGGGGAGAATAATTTTTGAATGTAAAGAATGTTTTTTTTGTTTTCTTTGCGCACAAAAAACATTCTCATAGCTTTGCAGAACTGAAGTTGCACCACTGATCTCACATGGACTCCTTACTATGTTTCTGGACCTGGGAACATCACAGTTGCGTTGCTGTCTATGCAGGGTTTGAGACATTTCATCAAACATATCTTAATTTGTGTTCCGAAAATGAACAAAGGATTCTCATTTTGGGGTCAACTATCCCTTTAATGTGTTTTAATGTTTCATGCGTCTAAGCATAAGAGCAGTGTTTGTACACTGGATGCTCAAAGTCCCAATCTATGCGCTCACCTCTTATGAATTTATAAAGTTAGCTCAACAATCTTCAGCTAGTCTGTCATCACAAAGATCACCATTAAAGTCAGGAAATCATGTGAGAGCAAAACCGAGGGCATGACCACAAATGAAGTGCAGTGAACTCTAAATGTGCCTGAGGATGAGCATTACAGTGTGTAAACCATCAGATTCTCAGTCCTGATATCTCTACTCATGATAGCATTCACACAGACTGATATGAAGCATTCACCCTTCAATGACTTATAAAAGTCAGTTCCTGATTGAATTAGAGCAGGGGTGCCCAAACTTGGTCCTGGAGGGCCGGTGTCCTGAAGAGTTTAGCTCCAACCCCAATTAAACACACCTAATCCAGCTAATCAAGCTCTTACTAGGCATGCTAGAAACTTGAAGGCAGGTGTGTTGAGGCAAGTTGGAGCTAAACTCTGCAGGACACCGGCCCTCCAGGACCGAGTTTGGGCAGCCCTGTATTAGAGGATTCGATCTAAGATGAAACTCTTTGTGCTTTCCACACACTGCTTACTGTACACAAATGTTTTGGCTGAAAGAAAAGGTCAGTTACAAACTTACAAAGCATATATTTTCTGGTGTAATAGGCTCAGTGTTTTAAGCACTGTTAAACAACACACAACCAGGCAATAATTTTACTTTATACTGTATATAATTTTAGTTTTCATGATCCGCAATTTGTGGATCATGAAAACTAAAAGGTGGACAGAAACAAGGTAACACTTTGTTTTGATAGTCCACTTTGGACATTTTACTGACTATAAGTCACTTTGCAAGTACATTTCAAATTATTCTACTAACCCTATAACTTAAAAGTGTCATTGATGCCTTGCATCCAATCAAACTCTACAGTACTTTGATGGCAATGATATACAGATGTTAACATGATGAACAGGTTGTGTGATGCTCTCATTCTCATTCTCAAAAACCATGAGCAAACCCACACAACATAAAGAAAACACAACCCAGATGACATTAGCTGTGGGTTTGCTGTTCTGTTGGGTCTCCAATGAGAAGCAGTGCTGATCAGTCTTTCTTCAGAACTCTTTCTTCTGTCTGAAGTTTCTCTAAACACACATATTTGTTATTTAAGCAGCTGTCAAGTGATCGGATGACCTCTGCTCTGTCTTTTACTGTAGCCTTGAGCTCACGTATCCCAGCAGCCATACAACAAAGACAAGCACTTTCCCATCTTACCATTTTCAGTATGACTTCTCACATGCAGAGGGAATCCTCGCTAAGTAACGTGGTTAGCACACACTGGAATGTGTCACATGACATTGGTGGAATGAAGCTGTTGACACACGTAACGACTAGTGAAGCGCAGTGTGCTGAGAATGAGAATGACCAAGAGCACAAGATCAGAGTCAAACCTGTTAGCAAGATCTCAGATAAGATAAGACTATTTACACACACAAACAAACATCTTAAAGTCTTTAAAAAAAAACAATAAGACAACAAGCACAAGCCTTTATATGCAAGACTGAGCTCACTTCACACTCCTGCTGTGTTGCTCTTTGAGTAAATTGTTCTTGTTTTAAGTTTCAAGTTTTTTCCTATAAAACAAGTTGAAACAAATTAATTAAAAACTCACTAAAAAGTATGTTTTTTTAGTGTCATGTGTTCAAAAAACTGCAATAATACTACCCTGCACATACTGCTGTCTACATACTTTTATTTAGCAGAATGTCTAAAAGGGAACTATCAAAATAAATTGTCCCCACAGCTTCTAATGCACCTGTGTTGTTCTGTTAGACTGAACTGCAGTTGTATTGCTGCAAGTTTAACTTGTATTGCACTGAACTTTAGTTGTGATCCCCTAAATTGCAAGTGTACAGCAATGAACTGCAGTTATACTACAGCAGATTACTGCATACTACACTTAAACATAGTTACACTGCAGTGTACAAACTACTTGATAAACTACTCAAGTAAACAGTTAAAAGCATTTTATCTGCCGTTTTTCTTTGTGCAGTACAGCATCATAATGCAGCTCCTTTATGAAAGGGTCGCAGTAATTAACAGGCCTTGTGTGCACAAGGTTGCGAATGTGTTTTTGTTGCAGTATGTTTTGTTTGTGCTATGAAACAGGTTTCTTATAAGACGTTCTCATGAGAGTGAGTCATTCCTAAAGCTCCCTTTTTATATATTTTCTGCTTTCAAAGAGAGCATTGAAATCCTGCTGTTTAGAAACCCAGGGGGCTTTGGCTTACTTAAACTCTATCATGGTTCAAATCACTTTTTGTCTTTCATTGGACATGGCAGGACAACAAATTACTGTTACTCTATTCTACTCTGACATTATTTCACATTTATAATGTGCGGGGCATTTGGAGTGCAGTGCTGGAAACTCTCACAGACTGACGTGTCTAAACAACTGCTGAATTGCTAGCAGTCAAGAGACATGAATTATTCACCGAAATGAAACCTATCATGGCTCCTGATTAACAAATGTAGCTGTTGTAATGTTAACTGTGATACAGGTTGAGCTAGAGTAAACATTAGGGCGATTGGAACAGATGAGATGAATGCTCAGAATCCTGAAGAAAATTCAAATTCCCCTCAAGTAATTCCTACACGATTATTGTTTGAAAAATCATTGAAAAACAATAGCCCAGGTATCTTTGCTCTGAATAAACCTGATTGCCCATGATGGGAAATGTAGGTGATGGTGGGTGATGTGCAACAGTGTGTAGTGCGAGAGTCAATGAATTGGAAAGTTCATGAACCGGATTCGTGACAGCCTAGATAAATTGATTGTTAGTAACTGAAAATTTGCTGAGCAAGAAATCTGTATTTGCCTTAATCATTTATTGTCTGAATGAGGCATTTATTGAACAAATTCAACACTGGCAAAACAAAGTAGAACCTGAAAATTTGAAGTTGCATTGATTTTTTTTTGTTTCTCAAAATGTCCTGTTTTTACAGCATATGGCCTTAAGACCTGCATGTATTACAATTTTTCTGAAACATAGAATAGCTTTGTGCAAGCATCAGATATTTATATTATATTTAATCATTTCACAAGCACTTTCATTCGAAGAGATGTGAAGATGAGGAAAGACAATTAATTTAACACACAGAAGCGCACGTTTTAGACATATCTGAAGTGTCTGGGATCGTTGTTAGGCCCCCAAATACTCTGGATGGGGCTGAATTTAAAGTAAGACAATTAAACTCTCACAGATGTGTGGAGAGTGAGGAACATATGATTGTCTGCAGTGAAATAGTTTTTCAGTGGTGATCATGTCCCTGCACAACTCTGCTTTCCCACACAGTCCATTTCAAATGAGCTTTAATTGCTGTGTGTTTTTGCTGAATGAAAAGTTTAATGGTAGCCATGGGGCTGATGCATTCACATCTGTCACATGGAGACATTATAGACATTCCTCTCCAAACACAAAGTCCCAACACAAAGTAGGGTTGAAGATGCTGTCAATGCCCTCCACTCGTTCTCAAATACCGCTCCGCCCGCCCTGAAAACATCCTATTCCCAAATATCCTGCCTCCTTCAACTTATAGCTCCGCCCCTCCTCAATATTTATTCAGATCCTCCCTACCTTGATATCGCTTCACCTCTCACTACATCTGGCTGTTAAAATGTCAGAACGTCAAAGTTACAGATGCCCCACCAATAAACTCCTTCATGTGCAAGAAGAACTGCAATGGAGAACTGATTGTAAAAAAAAAATTATAATGCACACATGACTCATTAATGTTTTTAAAAAGAATGGCTGTCCCATGACTCTCAATGAAATCTGCTGACAAGCTTTAGCCTGCCATCTCTTCAGGATACATTTGAAATATTGATGAAAAATATTATTGCACTTCATACTTTCATTCACCCACTTGGAATATTCCAGCATTTGCCCTCAGGACGATCCGTCACTGCTTCTGTTCTGTTATACGCAACCACAGAAGACGATTAATGTGTGCTATATCAGCCCTGAGCAGCAACATAAATATTGACACACTACCTTGTTAGAGGAAAGTTTTCCCATAAGGAAATGCACCTCACAAACAGAGTTTCCCATACACACACACTTATGGTGAAACTTGACAAAGGTATCTAGACGAGGGGACCACTGACTTCACTCACACTGCAATTATATCTTTATAGATCTAACCTCTAAAGGTAAGTGCCCTGCTAAAAGCATATGTACATAAACATCTGACTGGGAGACATTTATCTGATATTGAGTCATGGGTTTGACAGGCAGCGCAGACGCTCCTATAAAGACACTCCTGTGATGACAGAAAATGAAGAAAACCCATCTCGTTCTTTGTAACCACTTCATTGTTTTTCTTGCTCATGTGAAAGCAGGAATTGCCTTCAAAGCACAGCACCCAATATGTTTTATAAATTGAACAGGATAACAGTAGATTACAAATATCAGCTAAGAAAGATCAGGAGTGGTAATGTTTCCTCACATTCGCCATTAAGCCACGTCAGTCCTAATTGGACATCAGGGAGTGAGGGAATAGTTGTCGTTTTCCAATTCTCAAATTTTGGTTTCATCTTCTCAAGACAATTAAAAATGTGTCTAGCAGTAGATATACATTTCACACAGCTGGACCTAGGATCCTCTTAATGGTGATAACCCAGTGGAAGAGAGGAGGTAACTCGATCCAGTGTGAATGGAGTCATTGTTTGGTTGGTCATAATTAGGCATGACAGTTGAGGCGTGAACAGATTACCATCATTACAGCCCTAAAAAGCCCATTAGAATTGATGCCACGCTCCGGTCAGACTCACTGTCTGCTACATTCAGGCAGAGCGGGAGACCAGTGGATTGCATTACATTAACGCTGCCACTAACAACAAGGCAACCTTATAGCCACTAACACCACTGTAATGGACTGAGAGGTCATTCTGCTCACATGCAGGGATTACCAGAGCTTTGCAGCCTTTCACGAAGAGAGCGAGAATTCACCTGCCTGAAGTGTGCATACTGTAACATTCGCTGTTTGTTCATACATTAACATAGAGATTGAAGTTGTTGACTTTGGATGGGAAAGATCAATGAAGATAGACAGTTCTACAGGTGTACTGTCTCTTTTCTCTAGTTCCTGATCACATCTTATTGCAGGGTTTCATGGAGGCATCCCTGATCAGAGTGCTGGCACCAGGTGGATCTGATCATCATCATCATCATCATCACTCAAACAGGTACACACTCTTCACACATACTTGGCTCTTGGAGGCAGAGTCAACCAACTAAAAACTCAGCAAGACAAACCAAAGGTTCTCAACCACATCCCTGGAGCCCAAGCATTGCACATTTTGCATGTTTCCATAATCGAACGCACCTGATTCAACTCATCAGCTCATTATTAGAGACTCCAAGAAATGAAAGTAGACATGCAAAATGTGATGTGTTGGGGCTCCAGGAACATAGTTGGGAACCATTAGTCCCGTTTCTACTGCAGGAACTTTACCCAGGAACTAGGGACTTTGGGCCGGTACTCGGTGTGTTTCCACCGCAGGAACCAGGATCTAAATAAAGTTCCGGGTAAAAAATTGCCCCTCAGAAAGTCCCTGCTCGCGAGGTAGTACTTTTTCAACGGTCCGGAACTTTCGGGGGCAGGACTTGGGTGCTGAGCACGCTGATTGGTTGAGTTCACGCAGCATTGTATTTCAACCATCATTTATTCGGATACATTTTCAAAATATTACTGTTATTGTGTCATGAAATGTAGTTTTAAAAGTATTTCAGGCGAGAATGTAGTTGTTTAAAACACACATCTGTGGTTTATTTATAAAGACCGCGCCTATTTAAAAATGTGCACCGCTGATTTCGGAGACGTGAGCTCCACGCAATCAGTGGGCGCTCAGTGCTCATGTTTCCGACGAGAGCAGCCTCAACTCGACTAGTCCTTCTGACATTTGCCGCTGGCTCTGATGTCTCTGTAGTGGTTAAACATAATATATCATTTGTTTTGGGTAAATCTAGCAGGTAATCTTTGATCTTTATTCTATTAATCTATGAATCTATTAATATGTTAAAATGAAAATAAAAAGAGGCAATACTGTTTGATATAATATTTCGTTTCATTGTAATGTAGGCTATATACACATTTCCTGAACTACATTTCTGCGGCTATTAATATGTTTAAATTAAAACGAAAAGAGGCAGTGTTGTTTGATATCATATTTCGTCTTATTGTAAATACAGTGAGGAAAATTGCAGTTGCCAAGTCGAGCTGACTGACGTTATCAAGTACGCTGCTGTTTGCAGAATTACCGGACTTGCGTCGTCCCATCCGCAGTCGAACTCGCAAAGTCCAAACTACTGAGGATGCAAGTCCGAAATTTGCTTACTTGGTATTGAGAAACACGCGCAGACCTACGTCACCAGACTATTTGCCTGTTCTTCATGGTACTTTAGACCGCAATGGAAACGCAGACAGCAACAGGTCTGGAGGAAAAAAGTTCCTGGGACAAATTGTTCCAGGTAATTTCGGTGGAAAAGTGGCTATTGACATAAACGGCCTGATTTTGGCAAGGCCCCAGGCGGTGATGGGAGGCCAACAGATCTGATCAAGCATTAAATATTGAAAATGGATCAGTTGTTCCTATCATCTGTATTTGGAAGGGCAAACACTGCTTTTGAATTGCCATTGAGCTAATGCTTCATCATACAGCTTGCCTTCCATACAGATGGTAAATAGTCACTACCGAAATGATAACACCAGTACAGTAACTTTATTTGTTTCAGTAGTGACCATTTCACTGGTTGTCCTATTTAGCTCATTTTGATCAGAACTGAAAAATGCTAGTAAGCACATGTCTGGCAAACAACTGCACATTAATAAAATATAACATTTTAGATTAAAACCCAGAAGTGTTTGTTTAATTGCAGAAAATGTATGTTTGTAGTGACAGTTCTTGTGTGACAGACTTTGGAGCACATTTACTTCAAAATGATGGGATCTTACTACTCATCATACAGCCATGATGGACATGGATGCAGTCTCATGTACTGGTCAAAAATTCAGGAGCATGGCTAAAATTAATCAGGTTCAGCCAAGTGTGGCACAGCATTTTTAATGTATGTACCTTCCTTTGATATTTTAAAAACAACCCCGCAGCAGAATCACTCCTCTCTTCCATGAACACTTAACTGCATTTTGCTGACTTTAAAAACCTCTTCTATGCTTTTACTCTTCCTATATTCATCCTTCTTCCAGTTTAAACTATCCTGTAACAATATTTGAAACTTTGTGGTAGCGCTTCACAAGTTATTGCCTCCTGAAGATAAAACTGCTTGTATTCTTCATTTTTAAGTCACTTGCATAGCCACATAATAAGCCATAGCCCTAGACAGAGCTAGATCACCAGCACATCATCTGATCAGCTGCAACCAAATGAGGAGATCTTATAACCCCTACATGTAAGTGCTTGGTTGCCACTCCACCTAAATCCTGGAGTCCCTGTAAGGGTTCAGTCCAGTTTACTGTCACACGGTGATAAGTATCAGAGCCAGCAGCACACAGTTAGGCAGCCACGGGGCACAGTGCAGTGCTTTCTCATGATCTTTACACCCTGGGGTTGCTTCTTTCTGTTTGTGTTGACAGCTGTGTCTGGTAGGCAGGCTTCAGTCCCTGCAGTGGTGACAGGATGAACAGAAAATTGTTGCAAAGCTGAGGAAATGTGAAGATAAGAGAAGAAGGGGAGGTGAAAGCTATTATAAATGAGCGAGAGACACAGAAAGGCTTGTTTGGCACCATCACTCTGGATCGCACCACTGGTGGGGAAGATCAAGGCTCTCTGAATGATTCATGCCTTTGATTGACAGCTCCTTAGGGTCCAGAGCTGTGGCGCCCACTTTACAGCCTGTAGGATATCCTTCAGCCACTCACATAGCTCAGACACCACCTCATCACACAGGGATATCCTGCTATGAACACGTACATGCATGTGTATCAAATTATCTCCATCCAGTTTTACTTTCCTCATCTAGAACTTTTGGATATCGATCTTTAAAAGCTCTTCAATGGCTCTCATCGGATGGACAATATTTCATCGATTGATTGTTTTCCAGTGTTCACACACTCACAGCCACTCTTTCAGGTCTGATAAATGCTGAGAAGAGTGGATCCTTTCTTCAGAGCGTGATTGCTGTAATGTAATTTGTATTCTGCATTAATACAGAAGTTCTCAGGTTCTGACAACGCTGTCTTTCCTTACAATTATAAGTGAGCTCCCAGTCCTTCTCCTTGCGGTGCTCCGAACAGTGTTGTCTTTACATTCTTCATCAGCAAATTTAAAAAGTGATGATTAGCGTGGAGCCATTCCAGAATATCCCTACAAAAAAGGGATTTTTTTCAACAGAGCGCCTGTTGTTCCAGGCCAAAAGAAGACACTTGCTTAAATCTTTCTTCAGCAGCATTAGAATTCAGGAAGAGCTTTCGTCAAGATTAAGGAAACCCCTGATAATTGTCATGTCACCGGCGAGCACTCAGGCTGCTTGATGAGCTCACACTCGGTACAGATTGCTTTCCCAAGAGGCTCCTGGCACAAGCACTGCTGAGGGACGGAGACTCCCAGTGGCGGCTCGTTTAATCAGGTCTGACACGAAGGCCGTGCTCCCGTCAGAGAGAACAGTCCTCTCCAGAGCGGCTAGTATCCCAATCATCAGGTACAGGGAGAAAATGGCTTCCAGAGCCGTGACAGAGGAATCCGTCACATCTTGAGCACATTCAAGGGGTCAGGTGAAATTGGAAAGAGCGGGCTTCAGCAGAGATGATGAGGGGTTGAAGGTCTGGCCTAAACAAACACAGGCGCCTGGACACGTGTGGCAACTGAGATGTGTTTAGACTTGCAATCGGATAACTCGTGGCTATGTTCTGAACCATGATGGAGCCCGGCATTAGGATCAAGGGAGACTAAACAAAATGCGCTATTAGAGAGGAAGGCAGCAGTTTGAGGGGTCAAGTAAATAGTTTTCTTTTTTTGACAGTTGCTAATTGTTTCTTCAGTTGAACAAAAATATCTCAAAACCCTGCCATATGTTTTTCCAATAATTTTCTCTAATACTCTTTTTATGTTAGGTTGGGAAGAAATGGCTCAGTGTCTTGTTAATTGCAGTAAAAACAAAGAGCTTAAGAAGATCAATATAAATGTGAAATGTCAGGCTGACTTCACTCCCAAACATAACATCTGTGAAGAAGCCCTGAGTGTTTCAGTGAGTGAAAAGTCCACTGAACTTGTTTTTTTTTAGGTGTAAATCAGCTTCTAATTGAATGTCAAAAACCTGAAGGTGGTCAAAGCAGGGGCATTGCCGAGAACCAATCAGAGCCCTTTAAACGCAGCCCTTCTTCTGGAAGTCGAGTAGATGGAGATGGATGTGTTGTTTGTTTTAGTTTGGGGCAAGAACATATTTTACACCGACGAGGTGACAGGGCCATGTGAGTTATGTCTTATGAGGAGACCTAAAGCGAGAGCGTTTGAAGTGATCCCCTCACTGTCTTACTCTCAGCAGGACTGGGCTTGCTGCAACATACACACAAGGCCTACACTGTCCCAGGGCAAGTTCCAATCAGATCGCAGTGTGCTTTCTGTAAAGTGCTCTTCAGATATTCTCCACCTTTGAACACGACCTAAGAAAAGCCTGAGATATGAAACTAGCACAGATATGCAAGAGACCACTTGCCTAACTCAATAGTTGTAGAATTTAGTGACAATATACATGAACATCAAACACAGAAAGAAGCAATAGACCCATCTCAATTGGGTTCCACTTCATTTTGATGACCCCTTTATAAATTCTGTTGACTATAAGTAACTCTGCAACTACATGTCAACTAAACTTTCATTAGTAGACTGTTAGGTTAAGGTTAGTAGAATAAGTTAACATGTACTTGCAAAGTGACTTGTAGTCAATAGAATGTCCATACAAATATAGTGTTAACAGATATCAAGCAGACAGTCTACTTAATACTCTAATGGCTGCTAGTTGACATGGGGTTGCAAAGTTACTTTTAGTCAAGAAGACCAGCAAAGTAAAGTGTTACCCACAATTATACCAGAGAGCTGTGTATTACCAGAAGACATTATGGCTTTGTTGTAACTGGTATAGATCACGATATAGATATGAATCAGTGGTTACATGCAAAGCCTGTGGGACTTTTGGGACCTGATCTCTATATTGCATGTTTCCCTTGCTCTAATGAACAGAGCAGATCAGGTGTCCTTCCTGTGAAGGAAGTGTTTATCTGTGGATTTGGAACACTGTGCTCTAGGACAACATCAGCCCATTATTGTCAAACTACTCAAGAGAGAAAAACAATTAGTTCAGTCGTCAGTCTCATGGGACCAGCTTGAGGATCTTATGGAGAGTGGTACAGTAAGTGACTTTGCGTGCCCTCCCTGTGATCTGTGATACACAGCCAAGAACTATATTGCAACACACTTCTCGCATTCCAAAACGTGCATCTCATGAAACCTGTCAAGAACATGTCTGGGTCATGTGATACCCAAAATCAAAACGGAGAAGAAAAATATATTTAGCATGAAGACAATGCAGGCTGTTGTTGGAATGTTAAGACTGTTTGCATTCAAACTGTTTTTTGTGGCAAATATAAACACATACATATATATACACACACACATATATATATATATAT
>NW_015505420.1:199024-205907 GCF_001515645.1 Sinocyclocheilus grahami | reverse complement strand
TATATATATATATATATATATATATATATATATATACACACATTGTCTTTTTGCTTACTGGATAATTGGTTAGTTTGCTGAGGTCCCTTGCTTTTGTAACATGTGCTGGTGCTTATTAGAAATTCATTGACACTTATTGTGTGTGTTATTGCATCGAAATATTGCAGTTTATTAAAGTTTTATGGGAGCATTAAACAGTGTGCCATTTTTTTTCTTCCATTTTTTGGACCGGTTTGATGATCAGTCGTGATAAAATTCCCCACAGTTAGTATTACCGTTTCATATTTTACTTACCATGAAAACCGTATTCAATCGCCGCGATTTAAACAACTCAGGATAAATAAATAATGTCCAGCATAAAGCAAAGTTTTGCGCACCGCACACAGAGTAGTTTTGTTTTGTGTGAAAACATGGCAGAAAGCTGGGAGGTTTTAAAAGAGTGCTAAGGGAATTATACAAAGGAATATATGAATGAATGAATTATGAATGGACCTCTGAAGGTTCTGACCGTCTTCAGAAAAGATTCAATGCTATTTAGTTTTCATCTTTGCTCCATGTAATACCTAATAAAGAAGTGTTCTTATGGCAATGCTTTGTCCACGGATGTTAAGGGAAACAGCTCTAATTCTGCTGTTCCATAAACGCCACCTAGTGTCAGAGAGTGGATTTACAGAGAGTTACATTTACATTCAGCCTGTGTGCAGTTTTTCGTTGGCCAAAAAAAGGGACCGAATTTGCATACCCTGCTGTAAATTTTGACTGGTTGATGAAATGTGGATTCTACACATTTAAACAATTCGGATACGGTATCTGGAATTATTTATATAGCAGATAAAATACGTATAATCATTTATTAATAAATTATTTTGAATTAACCCTTTTCTTTATCTAAAAGCTGAAATGTGAGGTTTAACATTTTATGAAGCTTTTTCAAAGCTTTATTTGAACATTTCATGCATGTTATTAGATGTGTTGTCAGTCATGTTGTCATTTAAAATCCAGACATCATTGGTAATGTTACTGTTTTGGTGTTTATGCAAACAAACAAAAAAATGTGTTTGTTGATTTTAAATATAAAACTTGGTGAAACAATTTGTGTCAGTACTTTTTGAACATTTCCAGCACATTTTAACAATACCGTGATAATACTGATAACCGTGATAATTTTGGTCACTATAATCGTGATAAATTTTCATACCGTTTCAACTCTAAAAGGTTCTGTAAATAATCACAAACGTAATGCAGAAAAGGCCTGATTTTCTTTGGAATTTGGGCTGAAATATGAGCCGGGCTTGTTTCTGTAGCACCAGTGTCTGCTTGATGCTCCTGCTCTCTGTCTAACATCACCTCATCACGTCCTGCGTGGGGAGGGACAGAGGAGCAGAAACAGCAGGCCAATGCGCTGATCCAGCACATTCACACTGTGTGTTTGGTGTGGATACGAGCGTGAGACGTGCTGCTGTTCTTTGATCTCTCTCTCGCTCTCTCCTCTTTCTCCGTTTTCAGTGCATGGGGGGTGTTTGCTTTTTGGCCAGTTTCCTCTTCTAATCATGACATCATTCTGCCTGAATTGGTTAAAGATGTAGTCAGGATATTCCTCGCTTCCTCATTCAGCCAGGCCTCCCAAATTAGACACAATACTCCACGACCCCCTCAGATAATCTACACTGCACATCCGCCGTGGAGAATAATAATGACAACGGCAACAATACTCGATTAATTTCATGGAGTCGCTGTGAATAGCATATTTTCAGGCATGCTTCTGCGTATAGGTGAGTGTCAGCGATTTCCAGCGAGTGGCCATATGCTGTGATTCGGATGTGAGGTAATTCGATACTGCCGGGTAAATTGAAAGCCTGCGTGATTAAAGGCTTGTTCTGATTATAGCCGATGACTCCACGTGATCTTCTGCTTCTGTCAATAGCACTTAGATTCATTAAAATCAAGCCTGAACTTTAATCTCTTGCAAATCCCCATCACTGAAGTCAAGTCTACATGTGCTTCACATTGGGTCGCGTTCACTGTCAGAAACTCGCCACAAACTGAAACGCAATTAGCTGACATTGATTCATGGTAAGATGTTTTTTTCCTTTGCAAAATGTTAAATATCTTGATGACAACTGTTTGAATTTCCAATTCTCAGTACTTGTCAGGATCATGTCTCTAATCAAAGAACTGTGTAAAACTGTGGAGACAATGACATAACGCAGGATCACACTGACAACAAAACTGGAACCGCCTCTATCACAAAGTTTAACACATCTCCAGCCTCTTGCATGTGTATTAAATGTTTTCACTAATTTCATTGTTTTTTTCTAATAAGAGTGCATTAGTGGTCCATCCACTTTTTCAGTGGCACTGGTTATGAAAGTATTGTTCCCATTCATTTTTCCCCACACTGTAAATGTTACGATAAAGAAATATTATCTTACCTTTAAATTTAATTTTGTTGGTGTAACCTAATTCACTTAGGTTGATTCAGTAATTAAATAACATTTCTTTATTTAAATAAAATCAATTAGTTTTGATGTTACCACATTTAAAGGTTACCATTTTTTTTAATGCAGTGAAGGAAAGAACTACAATCCCATGAAGCATGTAAAAATGGAAAAAGAAAACTATTCATTTATAGTAGAAGTTTATTGCAAAATATGCATATATATTTTAAGAGCATAGGGACACTGGGCAGAGCTAAAGAGCTCTTTTACCACATTTTGCTAGATGTGACTCTCTGATTGGTGGAATTTCTGTATAGCATCATGGGTAATGTAGTTTTTCCTCAATAAATTCCACTATTAAACCATTTTTTAAAATAAGTTAAATTAATGTGAACAGATGGGTTAAACAAAAACATACAGACAATTAACAACCTCTTTGCTCACAACATGTCTGTCTTTAAAGGTTTATCAGTAACCGTTAAAAAAAGGAATGAAATGATTGTTTTTACTTCTGGAACACTACAGTTGCGCTCTATACCATTAAGAGTGTAACACAAAATTGCAACAGTAAAGAATACGTGTGTTTCATCCTAATGACATGGGAAGAACACTGATATCTGTGTATCCATAAAAAAATCTACACTGTACAATCAGATGATCTTATGTCACTTTTACAGTATCTTTACTGTGTTCCCTAGAGACAAAAGACTTGCCTGGACAAGATATTGAATTATAGTGATAAACTAGAGAAACACATTATCAGGTCAGTCCTATAAATGACCTGCAGGAGGAAGCTACATTCACACGTTATTCATTTACACAGCATTCTGTGTGCTGTACTGCTCTGCTCATGTGCTTTTATATAAGTGTAACAAGCGACTGCTGGGCTTTTTAAGCTCACATTTTCTGTATGTACGCTCCTGCGTCTCAGAGGAGGAAAGGTAAACTAGTCAGGAGGAATTTAATTCTTTACAGCCCGCTGTTCACAGTTTGCACAGCGCAGACAGCTGGGCGCCCCAGTACAGTTTAGATCAGAGGCCATGATAACCTGACTCTTGATTTATGGACAGCGTGGCTCTTTGCAATCACCTAATGAGGTGAACTGGATTGTTTACATGTTTATTAAATACCCAGAACCAGCTGGGACCGGTTCAGATGGCGGGCGTTTGTCATCAGAGCTGTCTGTCAGAGTCTTTCAGACCTCTGGAGAATTTACCTGTAATGCTCAATATGCCTTTGAAATTTTTGTTTGTTTCACTAAATGTCGGCAGCTTGTTACCAGGCAATCGAGTCAATCTCAGATGACAGGCAAGAGGCCAACTGAAGCTAACGCTAATTATCCCTCAATGTCTTTACATTGCACTTCAGAAAGCTGGTTATTGTGAAGAAAGCAGAGAATCATATACCTTTCTGTTTCTTAAGTTGTCCAGTCATTTCAGACACATGCATGCGCTTCAGAAACCTATGTGAACACCACGTATGTGTTTACATGACCATGTAAGCCATTAGCAAAATGAGTCAGTCTATCAATTTAACATGTAATGATACTGCATTAGTTCATCTTATAAATGAGGGGAAATTAATGAGTTTGGGGATTTTATGTTCTTTAGCTAACAATACAATTAATATAGATTACACTGAGAAAAAAAATGGTAACATCTAGATTAACTGGATTTGTTCAAGCCAAAAAAAATATATATATAATTTAATATGGCTGAATAAACCTAAATTAAATTAATTTATTTATTTATTTAATATAATTAATTTATACTAATAAAACTACTTTATATGGGTTAAATCAAGTAGAAATGTCTCTTTAAAGAACCAGTTCCAGGTTACCATATTTTCTATGCAAGGCATGTCTACAGTAATGTTAATAGTTATATAACAGAGGGGTGATAGAACTCAAATAACTGTATTTGACATCCTCAGAATTATCAAACTGTCAGTCATGCGAGTGAAATATTAAATACACAAGTAAATTACGAAAAGCAAATTGTGTGTTCTTTTTATTTGAGTCCACAGAATGAAATCCGTCCTCATGACGGGAGTTTCCTCTTGTTCTTTCTCAGGCTTGGCAGTCTGATCTAAGGTTTGCGTATTTGCAGCCGGAGCCTTTGGCTTCAGTTACCGCGACTGAAACGTTTAACAGCTCTCAGTCGACAAACATAAACAAGCTACTTGTGAGCCGGGGCCCTTTTTTGCGTAAAGGAGCTTTCAGAAGGCAATGGCTCTGTGGAAATTAGATCTTGTAATCCCTGCTATTCGTGCTTTCTCAAAAGTGTAAAGAGGGACAAGTGGGGGTAATGCGTTTTACTGCTGCAGCAGCGGGTTTGGGCGACACACACGGTGCCTCGCTCAGTTCCCTAAGCCTATGCCTGATGGGAAAATAGACAAAAGCATGCATGCTAGGCCCCAACTGTTCCCAAACCCTGCTCCCACTGGAGCGCTGGAGGACCTCACCACCTGGGAAAGATTCCCTGCAATCCACAAAAGAAAACGGTAATGTGCAACAGAGCACATTTTTTAAAGCTTGGCCTTGTAAACCCCTGCACAGCAATACCTCCTTTCCATCAGAATGGTATAATTGTCAGACTGCTTTAAAGGAACAGAGCGCAGTGAAGTGAAGTTAGCAGTGCTCTGGATGCAGTAGTGATACTGCTGACTGATAAACCAGCACTCTAAACATACTAATGTGTTTTTATTACTGAATTGCTGGGTTCAGCCACTGCAGGTTTAAAACTAAAATTTAATTTATTTACTTACCATTTACTGTTCTAACAATTTACTTGAAAACTTATTTTATTTTTGGTAGGGTCACTGGCTTTGCACAAACACAAGCAATAACATGTCTACACTCGCTACCGTATCATCTCCCGTCGAATGAGTGTTGTGATCACATTCCACCATACGGCCATACTAGACCACTGCCATTATCATCAGCAAAGGTTAGTCATGCACTAGCAGCGGAGACAGCTTTCTGATTAAAATGCAGGTGATACAGTGAATAGGGCCCTATTATTTATTTTTTCCTAAATAGTTTTTTTATTTATATTTTTTTACTTTTCTGCATTCCATTTTCATGGTTAATTTAAATTTTAGTAAGCAAAAAGTTCAATTTAATCAAAATCTTAAATTGTATACAATTTGCAACATTAAAAGTAAAAAAAAAAAAATCACATTTTGTTAGGGTCCATAATAAATCTGTTTAATTTTTTTTCTGTTCTGTTTTGTTTTTACCTAATTTTGTGTTTTCTGATTTCATTTTTCTGGATTCCATTTTAATGGTCTAATTACATTTTAATAATTAAAAAGAATGTCTAATCGATTGAAATCATAAAACTTTAACAATTTAATTTATTATTTTTACAGTAATAGGCCCCATGAACATATACCGGGCCATTCCCAGCCGGTCCAACAGTTCATCCACCCGAGGCATGGGGTATCCGTCGAACTCGGATACCTCATTGGGGCGACGGAAGTCGTTGCAGAAACGGAGGGTGCTGTCCGGTTTCGGGACCATCACGATGGGGCTGGCCCATGGGCTGCGTGATGGTTCTATCACCCCCAACTTCAGCATCTGTTGAATTTCCTCCTCAATAGCTCGCCGACGAGCCTCAGGGACGCGGTAGGGCCGTTGCCTGACGACGACCTCTGTCAGCGTCCGGATGTCATGCTGCAGGACGTTGGTCCACCCGGGAAGAGAGAACACATCAGAGAACTGACCGACCAGGTGCTGCAGCTCCCTCTTCTGGGCAGCCGAGAGGTGGGGGTTGACATCAACAACCACGGGATCAGAGATGGCGAGGGCCGCGAGCTGGTCTCTAGTCCCCATCCACTTCTTCAGGAGGTTAATGTGGTAGAGCTGCTCGGCTCTCCTCCTTCTTGGCTGACGCACCCGGTACGTCATCAGCCCAATCTTCTCCAGCACCGTATAGGGACCCTGCCAGGTGGCCAGGAATTTGCAGGCCGCATTGGGGACTAGGACCATGACTCGATCTCCGGGCTGGAACTCCCGTGGCTGGGCTGCCTGGTTATAGTGGTGCTGTTGGGCCTGCTGCGCCTTGGACTAATGGCATGACCCGGTCGATCCTTTCCCTCATCTGTTTTACATGCTCGATGACAGAGCGATGGGCTGCCGGCTGCTGCTCCCAGGCTTCCTTCGCCACATCCAGGAGGCCGCAGGGTTGCCGGCCAAAGAGGAGCTCGAAGGGGGTGAAGCCTGTTGAGGCCTGCGGGACTTCGCGGATCCCGAAAAGGACATAGAGGAGCATCAGATCCCAGTCGCGTTTGTCCTCCGCGACCACCTGTCTCAGCATCTGCTTGAGGGTTTGGTTGAAGCGTTCGACCAGTCCGTCGGACTGGGAATGGTAGAGCGTGGTCCTCAACCGCTTCACCCGCAGCAGCCAGCAGAGGTCAGCCATTAGCCGGGACATGAAGGGGGT
>NW_015505420.1:198646-198945 GCF_001515645.1 Sinocyclocheilus grahami | reverse complement strand
TCCAAGCCCGGCCAGTGGAAGCGGTCGCGGATCCGCTGGATGGTGTTCCCGGCTCCGAGATGCCCTGCCAAGGGATGGGAGTGAGCCAGCTCCAGTACGGTCTCCGTTTTGGTGTGTGGCACCACCAACAACAATTTTTCAACAACAACCTTCGCTGCACGACACAGTACAGCAGGCCATTTTGCACGACGAAGTGCAGGAGCGGGTGGGGACCAGGCTGAACCGCCTTGCCTTCGATGACCCGGACCTGTGTCCATCCATGCTTCAGCCTGTCGTCCTCCCGCTGTTCCTTCCCAAAT
>NW_015505420.1:187645-198522 GCF_001515645.1 Sinocyclocheilus grahami | reverse complement strand
TGAGCCTCCTCCCATCACCTGTTGGAACACATCATAGAAGACATTAGGATTTTGGGAGGTGGACTCACCTTCTCTCCCGCTATCCGAGGCCAGAAGCACAGGCCGCTGACGAGGTCCTGTCGTGGGCCTCCTTCTTCGGGCGGCCCCCTCCTGGGCTGGCAGGCTGTGTAGCCGTGGCCAGCAGGCAGTCAAACCCTGGCCAGTCTCTCCCGATCAGCACAGGGACGGGAAGATCCTTCATGACCCCGACTTCCACCGGACAGGTGCCGGGAGTGGCCGAAATGGTCACCATGCGAGCTGGAACTTGTCGTGTGTCCCCGTGGACACAGGTTATGGGGAAGAAGGCTTTGTGAGAATATGCGACTGGACCAGAGTGACCGCACTGCCCGAGTCCAGGATGGCCCGGAACGGCTTTCCATTCACTTTCACTTCCACCTCTGGCACTCCAGCCGGCAGGTCGCGGTGCACAATGCAGCCTGCCAGCCAGGTCCGTGCAGGGACTTCCGTTGGCATGGGCTCATCCCGCTGGGAGGGAGCCGCCGGCCTGCGTACTTGTCGCGGGGTGCCTCCCCAGCATCCCGGTGTTGGGCCGCATCCGCCAGCTTGAGAGCCTCCACCAGCTCCGACGTGGTGATTGGGTTCCTAATCCCAACGGCCTGTCGGTGAGATCGGGGAAGGGCTCGGAGAAGACGGTCTATCACCACGCGCTCCGCCAACTGTCCAGCCGATGGAGCCCCCTCCAGCAGCCAGTGCTGTGCGAGTCGTGTGAGTTCAGCGGCCTGGGCACGGGTCGGCAGACGGGGCTTATACTCCCACTCGTGGAAGTGCTGGGTGGAACAGATAGGGGATAACCCCAGGCGGCCTAGGATTTCCTTCTTGACCTCCTTATATTGATCGGCGGAGGCGGCGGGAAGAGCGAAGTATGCACGCTGCGCTTCGCCCGTCAGCAGGGGAGCCAGCACCAGTGCCCAGTCATCCTGATGCCACCCTTCCAAGGTGGCCGTCACTTCGAACATTTGTAAGAAGGCTTCTACGTCATCATGAGGGGTCAGCTTGGGTAGCAGCTTCACGACTTGCACTCGGGGGTCCGGCAGCGGAATGCGTTGAGCGGCGGCGTTCCTGCTCCGGCTCTCCTTGACGGGTGGCGAGGTGCTCAACGATTTGTTGCTGGCAGATGCTAACCTTGGTGAGCCGCTGGAGGATTTTGTCCATGGTGGGGGAGGAGCGCTCGCCTGTGACAGAAACCGGAGACAAAAACAAGGAAAAAAGGTGAGGTGAAGAAGATCGCTTGTCAGTGATTCTTCCCTAATTTGCCTGCATTCTCCACCAGTGTAACGGGGTGAAGAATCACATGACAAGAAATCTCAATCAATACCCCGGAGGGAGGATTTATTGGGGTGAGGGGTGCTCGTGAGAAAGGTCCAGGTAGGTGCTCCGGTGCCGTGAGTGCTCTCTTCCGTCTTTCCAGTGCAGAGGGTCCGTGCAGTGCTCTTGTGGGGCTTGTCGGTCACACGCTGCTTTCTGTGGGGAAAATGAGAGGGCGAGTTAGTGCTCAGTCTCATGGAGGAATCTCCTAGATGGCAGGGCTTGCGTGGTTTATGTAGCCGCCGCCTGATGAGGTGCAGCTGTGACCGATCAGCCTGTGATGATGATGGCCAGGTGCTCCTCGCTTGTTTCCAGGGCGAAGCTGATGAAGCTTCGGGACGCTCGTCACAGCTTGTAAACAAAAACATTTTATTCTAGCTACATGCATTCTTTTATAAACACTTGAATGTGGATAAGTTTCATAAATAAAAAAAGAAATAAACAACATTTTGAACAAAAAGCTAAAAAAAGACTATGAATTGGATTCAGAATGATAATCAAAACATAGATAGAGTCGATCAACACCCCAACGCTTGACAGTCAGTATTACCTCTTCATTGGTCGACATTTTATTCCATAATGTTACATAGTTTTGATACCGTTTTATGTCTGATGATCGTGTTAGATTACATGTGGAAGCATCTGTTGTTTTGGTTTCTTCTTCACTTGTGTTTTTTGGAAATTATGTACAGAAGATGTGTACTAGCGCCCTCTACAGTATAACAATGAAAACACAGATTCTAGGAACACAAGTATAGCTCAAATATATTTAGACTTTTTCTAAGTATAAGTCAAGTATACTTAAATGTAATTTTAAATATATTTCTGAGAAGTAAGCCATTCAGGTTTTCACTGCCACCTAGTGCATTAATGAAAGCAGTGTTTAATCCTTGAAACAAGGACTGCACTACATGTATCAAAGGGTTTCCAAGCTGTGGATAGGTAAGTATTTTAGGCCTCTCTCTTCGTCGAGCAGATCGCCTGGGTAAGTCTCCTGAAAGCTCATTTTCATCCACGTCAGAAGTCTGGTTGGGTCCACTACATTCATCTTCAGCATTTCCTCGGTCAGTATCTGATGTTGCATCAGGGAGACGACTTGCCTCAACATTTTCTGGAACATCAGGGAAGCATTCTTTCGGAACTTCAACAGGTAAGTGATCCCTCAGAGCTGCATCATCTGCTGAAGTTAAATGGACAATCTCAAGGGTATGAGAGTCTTTCTTCGAATCTTTTGGCCTAAGAACTTCGTGAACAGTAGTAACCCTTGTTTCATCAATTGGATATGCACTACATGTTGGATCAGGAATTTCATCATCTGTCTCAAAAACAGAATCTGGACAGTCAATGATTTGTGAGTCAGGATTCAGCCGAGTCCTGCGTCTTGTGTTAGGTTTACTCACAACTTGGTCTGGGACTTCAGAAACAGGTAGGAACCCACAAGGAAGCAAAAGATCTCTATGAAGAGTGCGAAGCGGACCATCCTTTGTCTCCGTGTATACTGGTAGATCAGCAGCTTGCTTCACAACAACATAGATTTCAGATTCCCATCTGTCTGCTAACTTATGCTTTCCGCGGATACGGACATTCCTTACTAACACACAATCTCCAACTTCCAAAGAAGAATTGATCACATGCTTGTCATACCGGATTTTGTTCCGGTCAGCAATTTTTCGTGCATTTTGTGAAGCAACCTCATAACTCTCCTTTAAGTGAGACTTAAAATGTTGAACGTACTGCGAATGAAATACTGGCGAACTGTCTTTGCCAGGTAATCCAAAACCAAATCAAACGGCAACCGGGGTTGACGGCCAAACATCAGCTCATACGGAGAAAATCCTGTGGATTCATGTTTGGTACAATTATATGCATGGACCAAAGGTTTAACAAAATCCTTCCAATGACTTTTATCCTTTTCTTCCAGCGTTCCCAGCATGTTTAACAAAGTCCGGTTAAACCGCTCCACAGGATTTCCTCGAGGGTGATATGGCGTCGTTCTGATTTTTTGGATCCCAGAAATTTCACAAAGTTCTTTAATGGTATGGGATTCAAAGTCTGGTCCTTGATCACTATGTAACCGCTCAGGGAAACCATAATGCACAATGAACTGATCCCATAGGCACTTTGTGACGGTTCGTGCTTTTTGGTTTGGTGTTGGTATGGCCACCGCATACTTCGTAAAGAAATCAGTAATCACCAAGATATCACGAGTGTTGCTCTTATCCGGTTCAAGAGATAGAAAATCCATACAAACAAGCTGTAAGGGTCTTGTAGCTTGAATGTTTACTAAAGGTGCACTTTTCTGTGGTAAAGCTTTCCTGCGGACACAACGACAACAGGTCTTAACTTTTTGCTCCACTTCAGCTCCCATCCTTGGCCAATAGAACCTGGAACGGACAACCGGGGTTGACGGCCAAACATCAGCTCATACGGAGAAAATCCTGTGGATTCATGTTTGGTACAATTATATGTATGGACCAAAGGTTTAACAAAATCCTTCCAATGACTTTTATCCTTTTCTTCCAGCGTTCCCAGCATGTTTAACAAAGTCCGGTTAAACCGCTCCACAGGATTTCCTCGAGGGTGATATGGCGTCGTTCTGATTTTTTGGATCCCAGAAATTTCACAAAGTTCTTTAATGGTATGGGATTCAAAGTCTGGTCCTTGATCACTATGTAACCGCTCAGGGAAACCATAATGCACAATGAACTGATCCCATAGGCACTTTGTGACGGTTCGTGCTTTTTGGTTTGGTGTTGGTATGGCCACCGCATACTTCGTTAAGAAATCAGTAATCACCAAGATATCACGAGTGTTGCTCTTATCCGGTTCAAGAGATAGAAAATCCATACAAACAAGCTGTAAGGGTCTTGTAGCTTGAATGTTTACTAAAGGTGCACTTTTCTGTGGTAAAGCTTTCCTGCGGACACAACGACAAAAGGGATTAACTTTTTGCTCCACTTCAGCTCCCATCCTTGGCCAATAGAACCTGGAACGGACCAGATCCAATGTCCTTTCCATTCCCATATGACCCATTTGATCATGTAGGCTGTTTAGAGTAAAACCTCTGAGATCTTCTGGCAAAACCAATTGGCGATTAATAAAGTCTCCATCTTGTCGTTGCCTGTACAGAACTCTATCCACCAACTCAAGACGGTCCCATTCTCGTAAGTAAAAGGGAAGATCTAGATATTCTTTTCTTAATGCATGCAGAGGTTTTTCACCTGATTCTAGACACTTCACTACCTCACGGATGACAGGATCACATCTCTGCTTTTCAACCAAATCCTCCTTCGTCAATTGAGGTAAAGCAGGTAACCCATTCAAATTATTTTCTTGCTCATAACATTCAGGCACAGCATCAGGATGAAGCGCCAAGGACTCAACCAAGGAGACACCAAAATCATCGGTCTGTTGGATAGAATGTTTCTCGCAGATGGCCCTGACTACATCATTATCAGTGCTCTGTGAGTTCTCAGCACCCATTGTGTGGTACTGCACAAACTTCTGGATCCTCTCATACTCTTTTGATGACAGTTGATCTTCTGCCAGCTCTTCGTGTGGTCACCTTGACAAGCTGTCTGCATCAATGTTTTGTTTACCAGCCCGGTACTGCAACTTAAATGAGAATGTTGAAAGAGCAGCGAGCCACCGATAGCTAGTAGCATCCAGCTTAGCTGTTGTCAAGAGGTAAGTCAATGGATTACTATCTGTTATGACAGTAAATGTGCTGCCATAAAGATAATCATGAAATTTTTCAGTTACCGCCCATTTAAGGGCAAGAAACTCAAGTTTATGGGCCGGATAACGGGACTCACTATGCGATAAGCCTCTGCTAGCAAATGCAACCACACGCTTTTGCCCGTTCTGCTCTTGATATAATGCAGCCCCCAATCCTGAGGTGCTGGCATCTGTATGAATTACATAAGGAAGTTTGGGGTCCGCAAAACCCAAGACAGGAGCAGTAGAAAGTTTTCCAACAAGAGTTTCGAATGCTTTTTGGCAATCAGTTGTCCAACGACCACCAAAAAGCTCTTTCGGATCATGATAGTGATGCTCTTTCTCAGCCTTCTTACAGCTCTTCTTCAGTGGCGGATAACCAGAAGTAAGGTCATTCAAGAGTTTCGCTATCTGTGAGAAGTCTTTAATGAACCTGCGGTAGTAACCTGAAAAGCCTAGGAACGACCTTAACTCCTTAAGGTTTCTCGGACATGGCCAAGTTTTTATAGCCTCAATCTTTTCAGGATCCATTTCTACCCCATGCTCGGATACCACATGCCCCAAGTATCTGACAGAGGTCTGGAAAAAATTACATTTCTCCAGCGAAAGTTTTAGCCCATATTCTTTCAGGCGAGCAAGGACTTGTAGCAACCGCCTCTCGTGTTCTTCTAAGGTTCTGGAGAACACAATCAAGTCATCCAAAAAAACAAGCACTTCTCTCAGGTTGATGTCACCCATACACCTTTCTATCAGCCTTTGGAAAGTGCTTGGTGTATTGGTTACCCCCTGGGGCATACGATTAAATTCCCAAAACCCCAAGGGACACACAAAGGCAGTTTTGGGCTTGTCTTTATGTGCAACCTCAATCTGGTAGTACCCAGATTTTAAGTCTAGAACGGTGAACCACTTCGAACCATTTAAAGCTGAAAATGTTTCCTCAAGGTTTGGCAAGGCATATGCGTCCTTGACTGTTTGAAGATTTAGCTTCCGATAATCTATACAGAGTCGTACATCACCATTTTTCTTTCTGACTACCACTATTGGTGACGAGAAAGGGGATTCTGACTCACATATGACTCCGCTTGAAAGAAGCTCCTGAAGGTGTTTTCTTACAGCTCCAATGTCACGGGGATGGATTGGTCTAGCACAATGCTTGAACGGGGTCTCATCATGTAGTTTAATGCAATGTTTCACTTTCTGTGTGTGGCCAAAATCCAGATCGTGCTGAGCAAAGACTTCTGGCATCTCACAAAGCTTCTTAGTGATTCGATCTCTCCACTCCTGTGATATTGGAGAATCACCAAAATTCAAAGTAAACATTTCCTCTTTGACCACTGTGGGCTTACTATCTTGGGAAGTTGATTTAGACACAGCATTATCAGAAGAAAGCACTGATTCCAAGGCATGAATTTCTGCAATGACACATGTTACGATCAGTCTCATTTGTGAGAACCACAGGAAGATGACTTGATTGCCTTCTTTCAGGCGAGCAAGGACTTGTAGCAACCGCCTCTCGTGTTCTTCTAAGGTTCTGGAGAACACAATCAAGTCATCCAAAAAAACAAGCACTTCTCTCAGGTTGATGTCACCCATACACCTTTCTATCAGCCTTTGGAAAGTGCTTGGTGTATTGGTTACCCCCTGGGGCATACGATTAAATTCCCAAAACCCCAAGGGACACACAAAGGCAGTTTTGGGCTTGTCTTTATGTGCAACCTCAATCTGGTAGTACCCAGATTTTAAGTCTAGAACGGTGAACCACTTCGAACCATTTAAAGCTGAAAATGTTTCCTCAAGGTTTGGCAAGGCATATGCGTCCTTGACTGTTTGAAGATTTAGCTTCCGATAATCTATACAGAGTCGTACATCACCATTTTTCTTTCTGACTACCACTATTGGTGACGAGAAAGGGGATTCTGACTCACACATGACTCCGCTTGAAAGAAGCTCCTGAAGATGTTTTCTTACAGCTCCAATGTCACAGGGATGGATTGGTCTAGCACGATGCTTGAACGGGGTCTCATCATGTAGTTTAATGCAATGTTTCACTTTCTGTGTGTGGCCAAAATCCAGATCGTGTTGAGCAAAGACTTCTGGCATCTCACAAAGCTTCTTAGTGATTCGATCTCTCCACTCCAGTGATATTGGAGAATCACCAAAATTCAAAGTAAACATTTCCTCTTTGACCACTGTGGGCT
Organism: Sinocyclocheilus grahami; assembly: GCF_001515645.1. Classification (NCBI taxonomy): domain Eukaryota; kingdom Metazoa; phylum Chordata; class Actinopteri; order Cypriniformes; family Cyprinidae; genus Sinocyclocheilus; species Sinocyclocheilus grahami. Next base: position 191,242 of record NW_015505420.1, on the reverse strand, counting down.
TACTATCTTGGGAAGTTGATTTAGACACAGCATTATCAGAAGAAAGCACTGATTCCAAGGCATGAATTTCTGCAATGACACATGTTACGATCAGTCTCATTTGTGAGAACCACAGGAAGATGACTTGATTGCCTAGAAGGAAGGGTGAGTAAACAATTCTTTACTGCAATTCCTCCAGGCAAGGAAGATATAGAGGGGTGTTCCACAACAACCCACTTATCAGTTGGAAATCCATACACATGGGCAATGCCCTGTAAAATGAAAGTTTTACTCAATTATTTCTGCTTTCTCACTCATTTAATCTAGCGAATTTCTCTCTGTCCTCTTCCTTCTCAGGTCTCGCGCAATCTGCTGTGTCAACAAGGGGTGGTCCCTAACAACAGAATTCCGATTGGCTAAACCAATAACTTGTTTAAATATTACAAATTATTTTTGGTCACAATTTATTTTATTATAATAGTATTAGTTAATACCATCAATCTTCAATTATTTACTTTTGTAAACCTCAATTTATATTAATATATATATATATACTATAACCCTTACTTAGTCTGGGTTACAGTATACTTTCCTATTTTTAGTTTAAAAGAAGTATACTAATAGCATACTTGAATAAACTTATTTTTCGTAAGGGCAGCTGTTACATTTATTTGGTCATCTTTATTTCCTACAAATACAAAAGCAACAGTCATTCTTTTTCCTGTTGGATTTTAATATTCTTCAAATACTTGGTATTGTGGCCATGCTTTTCATCTGTTCTTCATTATTTTGTGAGCCTTCTTGCTGTTGGCCGAGTAGAAGTCAAATGTTAATTTCATTAATTAAGAAATGCAACAGTTTGAATTAGCGAACATTTAATTATGTGAAAAGAGCATTAGATTAGCCTATGTGGAAAAGCTGCTGCCCATTGAAATAGACACTGAATGATATTTAATATGTCAAATGTTCGTTAACTCATGTAGCATACACCCATGAACCTTTTATGCTTAAAGGGGTCATATGATGCTGCTAAAAAGAACATTATTTTGTGTATTTGGTGTAATGAAATGTGTTTATGCGGTTTAAGGTAAAAAAACACATTATTTTCCACATACTGTACAGTATTATTTCTCCTCTATGCCCCGCCTTTCTGAAATGCATCGATTTTTACAAAGCTCATCGGTCTGAAAAGCAAGGTGTGCTCTGATTGGCCAGCTATCCAGAGCATTGTGATTGGCCGAATACCTCAAGCGTGTGACGGAAATGTTACGGCCCTTACCATATTGTGATGCCCTGTCCGGCCGGAGGAACGAGACATAAACATTAAAACCCATTATAAACTAGGCATTTGTTGCATCCAGTGGGGACATAATTACAGATTATAATGACTTATACTGTCTTTGTACGCGTTGCGTTGCATCGCGCCATGTAAACATAAAACCATGTCTGCATTTGTGATCGGAGAAATGACAAACAACCAGTTTTGGGAAGGTTACTTTGGAAATGTAATGGGTTACAGATTACAAGTTACCCTATTTAAAATGTAATAGTAGTGTAACTATTTCAATTACTTTATTAAAGTAATGTAACTGATTACATTTGAATACTTTTTGATTACTTTTCTAAATTTTTAACAAATGTTTTCAAATAATATTTTTTTATTTTCAAACATTTAAAGCAGTCACGGTTAACTTTACAGTAGGACTCAACACTAGTTAGTATCAGACTTTCAAAATCTCTCTTCACTTGAATTAAGATAATAATTATTTAATTTAAAGCACAGCCACCACAAACTCATTCTGCGGTTGAATACAGATTTATGTTTAATACTAGCTTTTTGAAATCAAAATATTTGCATAGCCATGACAAGTAACACTAGCATCTAGCAATGCTTTGGAAAAAAAACTGTTAATCTTTAAAAAAAAATAAAGCATATGCATAAACCCAAACAGGAAATGAAACAGTTATTGAATAAGTATGTGTCCTATTCGGTGTCCTCATATTTTAGAGCAGTCAATGCAATTTGGGAAAGAAATAAATCAAATCTGTATGTTTCTGAAAATATTCAGATGTAACCCCCTTTGTAATCTTTACCATTTTCATAAGTAACTGTAATTTAATTACACATTTTTTCTTAGTAACTGTAACAGATTATGGTTACATTTATTTTGTAATTAAATTACGTAATTCTGTTACATGTAACTAGTTATTCCCCAACACTGCAAACAACAAGTGCTACTCTACACTGCTCAAAACTCACGTTTAAATCGTCAGTGGCAAATTCTTTAAATATAAAAAACGTACTTACAGTCTGTGAGTCAGAACAGCCGGCATTGTAGTCTACTCTCCCAGGATCAGGAAACAGTCCTCCATAAAATGCGCTGGACACATCTGAATATTTGGGTTAAACTGTTCTGGAACAGTGTTGTAAATACAACTTAATCACTGATTTCTAGCCGTGTCCTCTTTTGGAAGGCCAAACAAAGTAGTTTAGTTTTCACAACGAAACAGCATCACACACCGCGGCCTTGAGTGAGCGGAGGCCGGCATGAGTGAGCAGAGGCAGGTGGATTAGACGAAGGAGCGTCCAGCGGGCTTGCGGCAACCACATGTGACGACCCCGCGCTGGACTCCGCTTCTTCCACGGTGAAAGCCGATCCGGCGATCCACAGCGCAAAGTTGATGTATTTCCTCAGCGACCAGCACGGATCAGCTCCAGGCATGACGAAGCAGAAATCATGCTCTTTTGGAAGGCTAAACAAAGTAGTTTCACTTTCACAAGGAAACACACAGCGCGTTCACGACAAGGCGGCGGTGGCAACAACAATACTACAGCGAGAATAAAAGTTACGCCTTCTTTCTTTGCGTGAACATTTGGGCGGCATTATGCAAATCTTCCCATATTGTGACGTAGACGTGGGGGTGTGTTGGAATGAGCCATTTTAGGTAGGCATGGTTGACTTTTAACTTTTATAAAGAATATCTCTTTGGATTTGAGACTTTAGTCTTTGCAACTTTACAGATCTTCTTTATGCACCAAGAGCTTGTAACACTCCAAAGAGAAAGGAAAAATTTTAATCGCATCATATGACCCCTTTAAAGCTTTACCTGATTGACTATATATCTAAATTACGACCTATGATCTCAATGTCAAATGCAGAAACGTTAATTAATGCGTTCATGACCTCAAGTTTAGATTATCGTAATGCTTTATTGGGTGGTTGTTCTGCACGCTTGATAAACAAACTCCAGCTGGTCCAAAATGCAGCAGCTAGAGTTCTTACTAGAACCAGGAAGTACGACCATATTAGCCTGGTTCTGTCAACACTGCACTGGCTCCCTATTAAACATTGTATATATTTTAAAATCTTGCTTATAACTTATAAAGCCCTGAGTGGTTTAGCACCTCAGTATTTGAACAAGCTCTTATTGCATTATAGTCCTCCACGTCCGCTGCGTTCTCAAAACTATTTAGTGCCCAAACTCTGGAATAACCTACCTAACATTGTTCGGGAGGCAGACACACTCTGTCAGTTTACATCTAGATTAAAGACCCATCTCTTTAACCTGGCTTACACATAACACACTAACACATTTCTAATATTCAAATTCGTTAAA
>NW_015505420.1:183594-187518 GCF_001515645.1 Sinocyclocheilus grahami | reverse complement strand
CCTATTAAACATTGTATATATTTTAAAATCTTGCTTATAACTTATAAAGCCCTGAGTGGTTTAGCACCTCAGTATTTGAACAAGCTCTTATTGCATTATAGTCCTCCACGTCCGCTGCGTTCTCAAAACTATTTAGTGCCCAAACTCTGGAATAACCTACCTAACATTGTTCGGGAGGCAGACACACTCTGTCAGTTTACATCTAGATTAAAGACCCATCTCTTTAACCTGGCTTACACATAACACACTAACACATTTCTAATATTCAAATTCGTTAAAGGATTTTTAGGCTGCATTAAATAGGACAACCAGAACTGGAAACACTTCCCATAACACCCGATGTACTTGCTACATTGTTAGAAGAATGGCATCTATGCTAATATTAGTCTGTTTCTTTCTTATTCCGAGGTCACCGTAGCCACCAGATCTAGTCTATATCCAGATTGATCAAGATGGTGCTGCAGACGGCTGCCTCAGTGCTTGGCTCACCAGTGTTTGTACTGTTTTTGTTAGTTTTTCCTGTTCTTTGTTTCTCAAACACGATCAGTTTTACCAGGGATGAACTGCTGAACATTCGGCAGAACACACCTCAAAATCTCCTATCGGATTTAGATTATTCAGACGTTTTGCTGAACATTGTAGTTGGCAGAGCAGCGGCGCTGATCAAGTGCTTTAGGATGTGCAGACGAGGGAAGCGAGCCAGCGCGCTCGTGAAGCTCAGACAGCGTGGTTTTCGAACGCCGTTGCCTAGCATCCATTTGGTGGATCTCCGCTCTCTACCCAACAAAACGGGCGAACTTCTTCTGCTCTCCTGGACAAACAAGGATTTTTCAAACTCTGCTGCTCTGTGTTTCACGGAAACCTGGCTGAATGACGCCATTCCGGACAGTGCGCTACATCTGCAGGGCTTTCAGCTGTTCAGAGCGGACCATGACGCAGAATCATGGCGGCGGGACATGCTTTTACATCAATGAGAGGTGGTGTACAGATGTAACTGTGTTGGAAAAGATGTGCTGCCCAATCTAGAAGTGCTCTTCATTATCTGTAAGTCTTTCTACTCGCCGCAGGAATTTTGCTCGTTCATTGAGTGTTTACATTCCTCCGCAAGCGCACGTGAGCCTGGCTTTACAGAAACTTGCTGATCTGATCACAAAAACAACAACAGCAACAGCAACAACACCCGGACTCTGTTTTAATCATTCTCTGAGACTTTAATACAGCAAATCTTTCCCGTGAACTGCCAAAATACAGACAGCATGTTACATGTCCCACCAGAGACAGTAATATACTGGATCACTGTTACACCACAATAAAGAATGCATATCGCTCCATCCCACGGGCAGCTTTGGGGCTCTCTGGTCACTGTTTGGTTCATCTTATACTGACCTACAGACAGAAATTGAAATCATCTAAACCTGTATTAAGGACTGTAAAAAGATTAATGAAGCAGAGCCGGATTTACAAGCCTGCTTCGACCTCACTGATTGGAGTGTTTTTGAAGCCACTGCCACCGATCTGGACGAGCTCACAGAGACTGTAACATCATATATCAGTTTCTGTGAAGACATGTGCATTCCAACCAGGACTCATTTAACCTACAACAATGACAAACCATGGGTCACTGCAAAACTCAGACAGCTCCGTCAGGCTAAAGAATATGCTCACAGGAATGGGGACATATTCTTGTATAAACAGGCCAAATACACACTGGAAAAGGAGATTAGAGTGGTAAATAAGAATTATTCTGGAAAGCTAAGGAAGCAATTATCTTCCAGTGACCCTGCTTCTGTGTGGAAAGATCTGAAAGACATCACCAATTACAAGACACCATCCCCCAGTACTGTGGAGAATCAACAACTGGCAGAAGATCTAAATGAGTTCTATTGCAGGTTTGAAAAAACACCATTCACACCTCCTGCAACCCCCCTCTCCCCCTCCAGCACTCCAGGTCAGTGAAGATGATGTGTGTCAGGTCTTCAGAAGGAACAAGAGAAGAAAGGCACCAGGCCCAGACTATGTGACACCAGCCTTTCTGAAATCCTGTGCTGGCCCCCATCTTCACACAGATCTTTAACAGGTCACTGGAGCTGTGCGAAGTCCCCTCATGCTTCAAATGCACCACCATCATCCCTGTCCCAAAGAAACCCAAAATTACTGGACTTAATGACTACAGACCTGTGGCTCTAACGTCTGTGGCCATGAAATCATTTGAAAGATTGGTTTTGGCTTATCTGAGGGACATCACTGGACCCCCTGCAGTTTGTCTACCAAACATACAGGTCTGTGGATGATACAGTCAGCATGGGACCGCACTACATCCTGCAACATCTAGACAGACCAGGGTCTTATGTGAGGATCCTGTTTGTGGACTTCAGCTCGGCTTTCAACACCATCATCCCAAACCTCCTCCTGTCCAAACTAACTCCCCTATCCATGCCCACCTCTGTCTGTCAGTGGATCACCAGCTTCCTGACAGACAGGCAGCAGCTAGTAAAGCTAGGAAAATTCTCATCCAGCACCCGTACAATCAGCACTGGCGCCCCCCAGGGCTGTTTTCTCTCCACTGCTCTTCTCTCTCTACACCAATGACTGCACATCTAAAGACCCCTCTGTCAAGCTCCTGAAGTTTGCAGATGACACTACAGTCATCGGCCTCATCCAGGACGGAGACAAATCTGCTTACAGACAGGAGGTTAAAGAGCTGGCTGTCTGGTGCTGACTTAACAACCTGGAGCTGATCACGCTCAAAACAGTGGAGATGATAGTGGACTTCAGGAGGAACCCCCCTGCTCTTCCCCCACTCACCATCATGGACAGCACTGTAACAACAGTGGAGTCATTCAGGTTCCTGGGCACCACAATCTCTCAGGACCTGAAGTGGGACACTCACTTTGAGTCCATTACTAAAAAGGCCCAGAAGAGGCAGTATTTCCTTCGCCAACTAAGGAAGTTCAACCTGCCACAGGAGCTGCTGAAACAGTTCTACTCCGCCATCATTGAATCCGTCCTCTGCACTTCAATAACTGTCTGGTTCAACTCAGCTACCAAATCTGACCTCAGAAGACTAGGTAGGATAGTCCAGACTGTTGAGCGAATCACTGGTACAACCCTCCCTACTCTCCAAGAACTGTACTCATCCAGAGTGAGCAAAAGGGCTGGAAAAATCACTCTGGACCCCTCTGTTATGTAGTCTGTTAGACTAGTTTAAGTGTTCGTGTAGTTAATAAAACCTTACTTGTATCACACTTGACGTGGTTCATTGTTTGCTTAGAACTGGAGTCACTTAATCATGCAGATTTATGCTACAAGCTTTTGTAGAATTGTACAGTAAGAAAGTTATTTCCCTTAACCAGGAAATTAACATTTTTAGAACTGACAAGACAGTTGACCCCGAGAGGTCAGCTAAATATCTACAGCGGATCTAAAATATTCATAATTAATTATAACTAGTTATGGTTAATTATTCATATTTCCCATGAGCTGATTCGTTACACCTCACATCCAGCCCACTCCCTCTCTGAACTGTTGCCATCTGGTCGATGCTACAGAGTACTGCGCACCAGAATGGCCAGACACAGGAACAGTTTCTTCCCTCTGGCGATCCATTCTCATGCACTTGACAATAGACGCGGAACACACAACACTATTATACATTTATTTATTTAACACGCATACTTTTTTACATTTCAAATTTGCACATATCATACCTGTACGTACATAATTGTCTATATTATATATTGTGTTTTTGCTATTTTGTACACTGTCTATTTTGTTTATTTGTATTTTATTCTTTTTATTATCTATGTCCTGTCTTGTCACTGTCATTCTGTTGCACTGTGGAGCTTCTGTCACTAAAACAAATTCCTCGTATGTGTAAACATACCTGGCAATAAAGCTCATTCTGATTCTGATTCTGGTCACTGC
>NW_015505420.1:162924-181320 GCF_001515645.1 Sinocyclocheilus grahami | reverse complement strand
TGTGTGTATGTGTATGTTAGACCAGTTTATGTGTTTATGTAGTCTGTTAGACTAGTTTAAGTGTTCGTGTAGTTAATAAAACCTTACTTGTATCACACTTGACGTGGTTCATTGTTTGCTTAGAACTGGAGTCACTTAATCATGCAGATTTATGCTACAAGCTTTTGTAGAATTGTACAGTAAGAAAGTTATTTCCCTTAACCAGGAAATTAACATTTTTAGAACTGACAAGACAGTTGACCCTGAGAGGTCAGCTAAATATCTACAGCGGATCTAAAATATTCATAATTAATTATAACTAGTTATGGTTAATTATTCATATTTCCCATGAGCTGATTCGTTACACCTCACATCCAGCCCACTCCCTCTCTGAACTGTTGCCATCTGGTCGATGCTACAGAGTACTGCGCACCAGAATGGCCAGACACAGGAACAGTTTCTTCCCTCAGGCAATCCATTCTCATGAACACTTGACAATAGACGTGGAACACACAACACTATTATACATTTATTTATTTAACACGCATACTTTTTTACATTTCAAATTTGCACATATCATACCTGTACGTACATAATTGTCTATATTATATATTGTGTTTTTGCTATTTTGTACACTGTCTATTTTGTTTATTTGTATTTTATTCTTTTTATTATCTATGTCCTGTCTTGTCACTGTCATTCTGTTGCACTGTGGAGCTTCTGTCACTAAAACAAATTCCTCGTATGTGTAAACATACCTGGCAATAAAGCTCATTCTGATTCTGATTCTGGTCACTGCAGTCACCCGGATCCAGTACATATCCAGCCCAGATAGTGGATCAGCACCTAGAGAGGACCTCGACAGCCCTGAATTTCAGCGGAGACCAGGACAACTAGATGAGCCCCAGAGACAGATCCCCAGTGAAGACCTTGTCTCCTAGACGGCCACTGGAACAAGACCACAGGAACCAGATGAGTCCTCTGCACAATGTTACTTTGCTGCAGCGTGGAATTGAACTGCTGGTTTCATCTGGCCAGAGGAGAACTGGCCTCCCGACTGAGCCTGGTTTCTCCCAAGGTTTGTTCTCCATTCTGTCACCGATGGAGTTTTGGTTCCTTGCCGCTGTCGCCTCTGGCTTGCTTAGTTGGGGACACTTAATATCCAGCGATATCGTCGACTTGATTGTACAGGTACTATTTAAATTGAACTGAGCTGGATGATGACATCACTGAATTCAGTGATGAACTGCCTTTAACTGAAAATTGAGTGTTTACTGTTGTCATTTTGCATTATTGACACACTATTTTCCTATTTAATACTGTAAAGTTGCTTTGACTTAATCTGTATTGTTAAAAGCGCTATATAAATAAAGGTGACTTGACTTGATTTGATTGAATTATGCTTTTATACTTCATGTTTAGCTGCTTTTTTGTCTGTCTTTTCTTTTAGTAAAAAGAAAGTATTCCAGGGATACCATGAAAATTAATATTAGTTCAATAACTTACCGTTCTTTTAGTTTTCACCTCTGATATTATAACAGTGATTAAGAATTAAACTTATGTATTGACTCGGAAGTATGCGGACGTCTTTTTGTCGGGTGCTGTTGCCATGGTGAATGATAATTTCGGAACTCCATTGATCATGGCTTTTCATGGTCGTGGTGCACTCGCTAAATTCAGAGTTAACCTACTCCGAGTTGATTGAACTAACTCAATTGAGCTGTTCTGAAACTGAAAACTTCCATCTCAGGGTTAGTCAACTCAGAGTTCAAGTTTCAACTCAGAGTTGGTTGAACCTCCTTATTGAAACGGGCCCCAGGAGACACAAGAAATGGACATACAAGCCAATATATGCATACCACTGAGTGTAAGAATATGCTGCATCAGCAGACATGTATATATCAACACATATAGAAATAATGAAAACAGGACAGGACTACGGTGGCCCAGTAGTGCACAACACAACAGAAACAAGCCACAACACAAAATATTAGCACAACACAATGGAAACAAGCCACAACACAACGGAAAAAGTTTGTTGTGCTGCGGCGATTTTGTTGTGTTGTGGCGATTTTGCTGTGTTGTGCACTACTGGGCCACCGTACAGGACTGAACAAAACACCCCCCAAACAAGCAGATCTATCACCAAGACATAGTCACCATGGAATTATAAGGTTCCGCCATTTTTGTCAAAATTGGTCTGAGAGAGGCGCTTTCTGAGTGTGTGCTTCGTATGTGCCAGTAAGTGCGAGCACCGCATTGAGTTCTTTTTCATTGCATATTGCACTTAACTCGATCAAGCGTGTCACTCTTTATTTTCTCATTCATGCATGTTTCCTTATCACTCAAAGGTGAATATAACGTTTCAGCAGTATTTTATGTGCATGGGTCAATATCACCGTAGGGTGCCTGTACATAAATAACTAATTTGCCATGATAACTTAACATAAAAATGACTATGAATGGGTGTGTTATATAATATATTCATAACAGAAACATTACTTGGCTCTTTAGATACATTTTCTAGATTTTTTTAGTTTTGTGTAAGAGGATGCGTGCTATTTTGCTATGTCCCATGCACTGCTCATTAAATTTGAATGATAGTAGAATATTGTCAAATCATAAAATAAAAAAATTATCATGTTAATATTTTGTTAAATAAGAGATTACTCAATTTGAGTGTATTCATCATTTGGTAATAAAAATATATATTTTTATTTAATAAAAAAGAAGAGTTTGTCCATGCCCTTTGAATGGTTGTCCTCCCTGTCGTAATGGGGAAAAGGCCATCCCCTTTAGTGACATCAGGACAACAGATTTTTTTGTCTCTTCAGTGACTCTTTATGAATTTCAACGGTTGAGGTGAGCAAGTTGGTGACAAATTTTCTTTGTATGAGTTTGCTTATTTGCTTTGCCAAAGCTTAACATGTCCACCCTATCGGCATAAAATATGCCAGAAGTTATTCGAATAGTGTATTTTCAAAATATGTATATTTAAATATACCAAATTATTTTCAAAAACCAGACTAAATATTTAGCTAGTCGCAGTTTGTTGTAAGCTAATATGCTAATTGAAACTCAAAATGTCCACCCTGTCGTTGTTCCAAAATGTCCACCCTGTCAGCCACATATTCAATAGAGTGGACATAAACATGACAGGGTGGACATAGCATTCATTTGTAGTTAATATTGCTAAAAATGATTAATTGGGGGGGTATATCAATGTGATTGAGGATGTAATTATTAATAATAATAATAATTATATATTTTTTTTTCCTAAGTTGAATAAATGTTTAATTGTCATATTTTGTCATGCTTTGTGTGTTCTGCATTATGTGTCCACCCTGTCATCTTGATATTTTACAATAATATTTTAAATAATAATTCAATCATATCTATATAATCCAGTGTGTTCAATAGCTAGGTGTGGGGCAATAACATGCAAACAAAAAACTGCATCCAAATATCACAGTTTTTTTCCAAATAAGAAAAAATACATGTGCAAATTGTATGTTTCTTTAAAAACACATGGGTTACATAAAATCTTTTATGTATTTATAATTTGAAAGCAAACAAATAGCCCTGTTTTTGGAAAGGGACATCATACCTTTCAGAAAATATAATTTGCATCTTAATTCTGTAATAAAAATGTATTTAACAGTGATATATACAGTATGTCCATGTCAGGGTGGACATATATTATGGTTTATGCTTCGAATGATGGCCCAAGATTATCTAAAAAAAACATGTGGGAGCTCAGCTAATATATTTCTATAGTACTTGAGTGCCTAGTATTTATGACATGACATAAAGCGAATGGGAAATTAAAACCAACATTTTTGAGTATTGTGAGGGTTGAAAGGCACTCTATGGTGATATTGAACTCAATCTGACCTAATGACATCATCACATGGCACAGCTGATTGGTTCTCTCCTGTACCGGTAGCCAATGAGCTCGCTGCTCAACATTCAAATATATGATTAGTGCTTGCAGTAGCAGTTGCAGCTTGCTTCAGAAACCCTCCACTTTCCCCAGCTCCACCTGTATAGATCTGCTACGAGGTGATTCATGTACGCTATATGGGGGTTATTTCAAGTATGTTATATTTGCAGCAGCAATATTTCTTACATGCTCACAGCAGCATGTTGTGGATGTATTGGCAGTAGCAAGTCTCGGTACTTGTTCTGCCGCAGCAACAGCGTTTCTATTCCGCCAAGACCAAATACATTAACATTGTCAATCCCTCCGAGAGTTGTCATGACAGAAATTGCTTTATTTACACTTATGCAAAACAAATATGATTCATGAAACTACCCCTGAAAGTACCCCTTTTCACAAGGACACATTTATCACAGACAATAACTGTGACTTTCCATTTTAAGGATGCAAACTTGAACATATTCTTGAACACATTATATAAATAATCCCTGTGGTAAACTGGCCATCGAGAGGGTTACGGTCTCCAGCCTCCCCACAACCCCACATATGACTGACAATTTGGAGTATGGATAGATGAACAGCATATAGACGGATATATGTGGAAATCATGAGATAAGTGTAATAATGATCGACTGCACACCTGAGGTGCTGCTTCTGCTCCGTTTGGCATGAGCAGCTTCAAGCTTCATTTGTCAAGGCCTTCTCCTCACAATAGATCTGTGGAGAATGTGACCTTGGGGACAAACCTTTGCCTGCCGTTACCCATCGCCTCCCCTTCACCGCGCCGTGAAAGGCTGACCGCCACTTCTGACACATCTGTGCACCGCCAAATCACTCATTTTCATACAATCAGTCCCTCTCCCCTTCCTGCGCAAGGTAGGGTGCAAGTGTCGCCCGTCTGCCTTCTATTGTGTACTAATTTTAGGGTCCATTATTTGCTGTAACATATTTGCAGTGGGTAGAGTCACTTTCACATTAATACTTTACGCCCCAAAGAGAAGTCTTCCTTTAGCAATGGATCAAAGGTCCCGTCTATTGTAAGTCACTTCCTCTTTTCCTTTTTTAGCTGCTGAGGTCTGTTGTTATTTCTCGCCCTGCGCGCTCCACTCTCCCTCGGCTGGATGAGGTGATGGCCCGGCGTGAGAAGATGACCTTTCACCTCTGCTCAGCAATTAGGAGCCAGACACTGACATAATTTCATATTTAGGACCCGCATCAGCATCTGGCACAACAGTATTAGTAATGCTTACAGAATTGTAAGGAGTTCTTTTAATTTCTCTCTTAGGTTGGTGCAAGCATAATGACTGAAAACTCTGTTCAGAAATAAACTATAATAAATACAGATAAATAAAAAACATCATGAAGCAACAATGTCTGAAACTTTGACATCAAAACCTTTTTAAAAATATTTTGAAGACAAATGGCAAATGGAACAAAAACTCTAGAAACTACATTTTAACAGACATTTTACTGCCTATAAGTAACTTTGCAACCATGTCAACTTATTCTACTAACCCTAACTACTAATAAATGTTAAATGAGAGTTACCTGTAGTCAGTGTTGGGGGTAATGCATTACAAGTAATGTGAGTTATGTAAAATCATATTACTTTTTTCAAGTCACTAGTAAATTAATGTATTACATTTAAACTTACAACAGAATATTGATATAAGTTACTTTTTCAAATAAGTAATGCAAGTTACTTTGTTTTCCCATCTATTCACTGACATCTCTCCTGTCCCCTTGTTGAGAGAATTTGGGAGTTAGGTGCAAAGGAAAAGCCACTTCCTTTAGCCGGAGGCTTATTCATTGCACTTTTGGTGTGAAAAGGAACTTACAGTTTCCAAAAATATAACTTTTGGGTTTTTTGTTATTAAAAAAAAAAGCAAACCCAGCCCAGGTCACAAAAAGTAACGCAAAAAGTAACGTAATGCAATACTTTTCTTAAAGAGTAACTAAGTAATGCAATTAGTTACTTTTTTATGGTGTAAGCTAACACAATATTGTAATGCATTACCTTTAAAATAAACTTTTCCCAACACTGCCTGTAGTTGACGTAGTTACAGTTTAATGAGAGTTAGTTGACATGTAGTTCAAAAGTTACTTATAGTCATAAGTTCCCAGAAAAAATAATACTCAAGTAAAGTACAGATACTCAAAAAGTGTACTTAAGTACAATACTCAAGTAAATGTACTTAGTTACTGTCCGCCTCTGCTTATAGTTAGTAGAATGTCTAAAGTGGACTATCGAAATAAAGTGTAAACATTACAAATCATCTTAAACCACAGTGGAGATCAAAATTAGAGAACAACCTACAATTTCCTTAATTTCAAGGTCACTGCTTAATTCTATTTGAAGTTAGCCTAACAGGAGTAGAAGGGCATATTTATGCCCTTATGGGTTTTAAAGCATATATCATAAATTAATTGTATTCTGAAGCACAGTATAAAAAAAACTTAAGATATTTGAAAAAGAACTCTGATCAAAATTAGAGAACACATACAGATACCTCCAAGTTATTGGTGTTAATCTGGCACCTGGTGCTAATTCAGCCATTGCAAGAGAAGCTGGTCGTTCCATATCTTCCAAATATTGCAGCTTTACAATAACACTAATTAATTCAAGTCCCCCCAAAAGGCTGGTTGTCCACGTAAGACAAATGCAGGATAATGCAGAGACTCTCAATGGGAAATTAGTTCAACATTGCAGCTGGAATTGCTCACCAGTTCAGTGCTGAACAGGGTATGGCTCTCTCGCACGTTTAAGAAAAATCAGATTGAAAGCTCACTCTGCAGTGACCAAGCCTCTCAACAGTAGAAAGTATCAAAAGTCTAAGCTCATTTTTGTCGAGGAGCATGTTGTGTGGAGAGAGGAGAACTGGTCCAAAGTTCACTTTAGTGATGAGAGCAAGTTTAATGTACTTGGGTCAGATGGGAAACATTATGTTCGGTGTCAAACTGGGGGAAAGACTGAATCCTGAGTTTTTAAAGAAGTCAGTAAAAGCTGGAGGAGGAAGTGTCATGGTTTGGCGGATGTTTTATGCCGCAGGAGTTGGGCCTCTTATACAGCTACATGGCAAATGTTTATCAGAACCTACTTCAGCAACATGCATCCTCCTTCCCTGCAAGAATCTCCCAATCAGCTTGCAATTTTCATGCAAGACAATGCTCCCCGTCCCACTCCAAAACAGTTAAAGCAGTTCCTTGAAGCTGAAAACATTGAAATAATGAATTTGCCGTGCTATAGTGGTTGCTGTTCTCAAATTTTGATCACTGTGTTTTCCATAAGATAAAGTTATAGTTGAAATGCCTTGGTTTTGTCAAACATGTTAGTATAACAGTGGTATACCCACAGCTAAAATTCCTTCAAATTTTGAGCGATGAATATTAACAATATTTCAGAAAAAATATCTAATAATTTTAGATTCTCTAATTTTGCGTGTCAGTCTGAACTTCCTCAACGTGTGAGATTCTGTCTCAAACATTTACACTGATTACACTGAAACCCTAATAGAATTTCATAATTAAATATATCTCAAAATCCTGTTGGCTTCCTCCTGAGGAAATAAAAATGTATGTTTGGCTAGTGGTATGATTGTAAGAGCACATGGATGTTGTCAAAACAGAGTTTCAGTTGTTTGTAATTTATGATCATGTGGTTTTCTGTGCTTTCTGAGATATAATTAATTCCTCTTTTCCTTCCAACTGTCATCCATAATTAATCATTTGAACATAGTGTGACTTTTGCTGAAGCAGGACAATGGACTCTGTTAATTCTTTTTGTTAAACTTTCACTCTGGCCTCATTGTTTCAAATTTTGAAGCATTTAATACAATTTCTTCTCACTAACAGGGGGTGGTTTACAACAAACCCATGAACTTCTGTCTACCGCTGGCACATGAGAGCTAATGAAACACCCCTCCAGGAGCTGAAAGCCTCTTCATTGTGCTCTTCAGCTTATGGTCAATGACATCACTCCCCCGAGGCTTCACTGAGAGCTTGTTTACAGATATAAGTTAAAACTGCTTAAGATTTTGGTTTAGCAAGGTTCAAATGTTCGCTGTCACTTCCAAATCTTTCAAATCACTTCCTCGTTGCCTCATGGTGTTTTAAAAAAGAATGTCAATCGTTCTTTTGTCTTGTCCCTGAACCTGAGCTTTTCTGCATATTTAATAAGGCTAAACGAGACTGCTATGCCTCAAATTTATTGGTCTAACAAGCAAAGTAGTGTAATAATAGGACAAACATCATGATCTGTTTAGGGTCGCCCTTTCAAGTTTTCCAGCTCACCCTCATTTAGGCTTTTGTTCGGCAACGACTGAACATAAACATGGGAATATAAACCCCCTTAATGAGTGATGTCACGAAAACCTAATGTGGTGCGTTTGTTTACCAGACATACACAAAACAGCCCATTTCTCATGCACACACAACCATATGCACATGCACAAGAGTGGTTTCATAAATGGAGACGTGGTATGGGAAGGCGCGTCCGGTTCTCAGTCTGTTCTCAGCTGCGATTCAGTAATTAGTGCATGGTGAAAGGGACTGTAGGTTGAGTTTTTCATTAGAGCGGCATGAAGCCTGCAGAGCTGCAGAGCAGTAAGCATGTGTCATCTTGCCCCAGGTGGACGTTCAGCACTCATGCTAATGTAATTACTGCTGTCGGCTACTAACCTCCTCCAGTGCTAGTGATACTAGGAGCGGCTGCATTACTAACAGCCCTTGGTGGAAAACATTGCTTCACTGCTGCTCTCCTGAGCATCTTCATGAGAGCAACTCAACTAACCTGATGCAGACAAGATACTCCTCAAATGACATAATCACTATTATCAATTTGTTGAGATAGTGAATTGGTGGGTTTTTGTTAAATGTGAGCCAAAAGCATCACAATTAAAACAACGAAAGACTTAAACTACTTCAGTCTGTGTGCATTTAATTGATTTAATACACAAGTTTCACAATTTGAGTTGAATTACTGAAATAAATGAACTTTTCCATGACATTCTAATTTATTGGGATGCACCTCTACATGAAAATCCAAACACTAGAAGGTTTGAAAGATACCAAACACACTGTAAAATTCACCAAATAGACTGTAAGAAGAAGAATCTTCTTGTTGCAATAGTGTTTTCTATATCCATCTTTATATAATATAGGTTCCAATAATGTGCCTTGAAGTTTGCAAATGACTGATCACACAAACCCATTCGAAGATACGGGTCAAAATTTACAGTCATGTCAGACTGTACATTTGTTCATAGCTTTGAGAGAACATTGTCAGAATGTTAGCCAAAGGTCTGAGAACATTATGAGTTGTCTGGGATGCCGTTTACTGTAATTACAAGATATAAATATCAGTTCTGTTCAAAGCAAGTATAAGCAGTTCTCAAATACAATCTGTTGTTGTAAATAATTGAATATAATCGGTTGTGGAAAGGCTCATGTGAGTTATGACTATTTCTTGTATTGTGATTTGGAATCAGCTGTAGTTTGTTCAGATATGGCCGCTCATGCTGCAGATCTTCCTCATTCACTCACATCTGCAGTTTTCCTCAGGTCTGAGTCTGCAGCGCTCTCTTTCAGGAAACACGGGCAAAATGACTTCCTTCGGAGGTGTTTGATCCTCGTATCCATGTTCAGGGACCACGCCGTGTTGTGGGGGTGGGTCAGTCCGCCCCAGGTTGTGCGCTTCGCCGGGCACAGGAGGGCCGAGCGGTGATGCAGAGTTAATTGCTAGTTTGGAGGATGACGCTGAGTAAATGTGGCAGCCTGTGTGCAGAGAGCCAGTGAGATCCTGCTACATATTCACTCTGTCCAAGACAATCGGCGCATCTGTCAGTGCGCCGTGCGCTATCCGACTTTGGGGGAACAGGGGGAGCGGTGCCGTTGCTCTGGGCTCAAGGCGGACGGCACTGGACACTGACACGGGGCAAAAAGAGCCACATCGCATTTACAACTCAATTACAGCCACCTCGCCATCGAGACTGTCTGCAAAAGGACGAGAGAATGCTGTTGGTCACCGCACAGCTGTTTCATGAGAAAAAGCCATTTCTTTGTCATTTCGGTTTGTTGCGCTGTCCTCACCTGCGCAGCATCCTGTCGCCACACTGATGCATGCGTGACTCAGTGTGGCCACTAATTACAGCCCGGAGATGTTTTTCTCATGCTCTCATTCAGGTCAGAGTCAGTCACATCAAGGTTAGAGTGGCCCACTTGAACCTGCTTTTACTTTCATTGCCATAAAAATAATAGCTCATAAAGACTGCGCTGGCTTCTGCGCTCTCGCTGACCTCTGCACGAGTGGCCTCGCTGCTTTCCATCGGCCCTTTCCAATTTACACCTTGCTGTAAGCACAGAACACTTTGCAGCAGTTGGGTACCAATTTACATTCTGATTATCAAAGTGAGGCTTTCTTCGTACCACTTTGTCTTGTTTAGATGAGGAGGAAGAACACATTTGCATCTAAATTGCAAACAATTTGCATAAGACCCAAACCCTTGAGTGGTAAAAGAGGCTGTGTAGAGTTAGCGTGTGTTATGAGCATGACATGGACAGAAAACATAGGTAGAGATTAGGAATTTGTTCCCATGACTTATCATGACCATGTTGTACTAACTTGTTCCCTCATTTTAATTCAGTTATGATTTAACTAAAATGAAATGAATAAATGGTGGAACGTGGCTTTTTTCTCTACGCCATGTGCTCGCTGTGTTTCCTGTTCCAGGCCAGACAAAATAACTTAATCAAACAATGGGTGTGTTACTTCATAGCAAAATATACTATACTAGAAATAAAAGCTTATTTTGTGTAATTTGTAATTCTTCATGTCACCGTAGCCACCAGATCCAGTCTGTATCCAGATCAGATGGTCACTGCAGTCACCCGGATCCAGTATGTATCCAGCCCAGATGGTGGATCAGCACCTAGAGAAGACCTCTATACTATTGTCATTTTGCATTATTGACACACTATTTTTCTAATTAATGCTGTACAGTTGCTTTGACATAATCTGTGTTGTTAAAAGCGCTATATAAAAATAAAGGTGAAATCACATTGATTGTCATTTTAATGGATTAGCACCCATATCGATTAGCACCCATATCTCACACTATGCTTTGACAGGCTTCTCCTGCTTTCGATGTGAATGTTTTATTGTTAACATAGGTACTGGGGAAAAATGCACTGCTGATGTTTGCGGTGTGAAACAGGCCTTGCACCGAAGGAAGATCCCAAGTATCATAGTAGTGGTGAGCGGTGACTTCTTTAACTGGCTAAACTGTTTAATTTATCAGAGACTGTAAATAAGACACACTATGGCAAGCGTCAGTTTAAATGTGGTGCTGTTGCAGGAAAAAGCCCTTAGGAGGCAGTGACTTATGGAAGGCGGATGGGGACAAAAGTCTTGAAAAAGAATGCTTGAAATTTGATGGTATGTTATACTTATTACACAAAAGAAAACATTGTTTGTTTTTTCCTTTGATTTGGTCAAGTTAGTTTTGCGTCAAATTCAATGTGATTTTTGGTAATTGAGATCTGGCATCAAAAGCAAATTTTTCCGTTTGGCTGAGCGTTTCGCGGACAGCTTACCTTGCGCATGAAATCACCCACATGACAACAAACCTGAGAATGCACAACAATAATGACGAGTCATAGCAATATAGCACAGACACCAAAACTACTATGGAAGTGCTCACCTGAATCCCTGCGTAACTGACACAGAAATACAATTTTACATACTTATTTCCAACATTTTATTATTCAAGACTCAAGAAAATAAACAAGGGAATGTTAATATTTAGCTATTCCCCAAACTCATTCTCTCAAATGTCTTGTGTATGAAAAGCATTTACAGCTTTACTGAACAGCCCTGTATCAGGCTCTTGGGGATGTGCTCATTGGCAAGCATTCAGAACACCTCAGCAATGTATCAGCAAGTAACATTGTGATGGTGAGTTTTCCACACTGCTCACTTTTCCCTCAGAAATCAAGTTATGGTCATAACATAATGCACCTTTTGGCCCTTCCATGTCACACACAAGCGTGTGTCTCCCAAAACACGCGGCAGGGTTTTGCTGGTCATCAAGGTGAGGAACTGGGCTGTGTGCTCAAGCGGGGGGAGGTACCAAAACAGTTCATATTGTTTTAGAGTATATTTACTCCGCTGTAGTGGACTCATTATAGAGGCCTATTTTCCCCTCTCTCTACCTCCATTTTCTTTTTCGTCCGCTGCTTGGGTTCAACGTTGGGAACAATAGGTGTGCAATTATCAGGAGCAGGGCCTGGAGCCGAGCGTTTGATGTGGCTCTGGAGTGGCTGTGGCGCGGTGAGGGAGACGGGTTCCACTCCGCTGTTTTTTTGAAGCGTTATTAGCTCCGAGAGCACAAAGGCCAGGCCATAAATAAGCGACTGGCAGCCACAATATGCTAGAAATAATGTTTATCCTGCCTGCAGAGGCTGCGACCCTCATTAGTTCACTGTGAGCCACCATCAGAAAGCCACTTTGTCCCTCTGTCCGTCTCGTCCTCATCTTCATCTGCTCACGTCTGGTATGTGTGGGAGTTGCTGTGGTTATTGTTGTTATCGGGGTCCCGATGCTGGTTGATAACACCATCACCACTCTAAATAAATGTATTATACTGTACTTAAAGGGACAGGTCACCCTAAATTAATGTTTGGTCATCAGTCTCATTCCAAACACATACGACAAATACAATTTAAATTTTAAACATCTCTTTCTTGACTCATTATTTATTCAGACTGGCAGAAGTTATTGTGTACACAAAATTATATAAAAAAAACTAAATTATTGTTCTTTTGATGATAACTAGCTGTACACTAGCTGAATTAAACATTCAACAAAATGAGGTCATGTGACAGCGGTGTAGCAATGTAGTACTTTGAAGGAAGTGTTTGCTGATGATACATAATCCGCTGCCTTACACATACTATATATTTAGATCATGGCAACTTTCGGAATAGTTTTAGCAGGTTAATGGATATGACAACTTTAATGCATTTGGTCTTTTTGGACTAGATCTGCTATACACACTGCTGCAGAGTGAGTATGGATTTGCTACTGCTTGTACATACAGAGACACACTGCTGTGAGCATGTAAGATATGCTGCCGCTGTGTGAATAGACATACTTTAATCCCGTAACAGATCTAGACATGTGGAGCTGGGGGAGGTGGAGGATTGCTGCACAGCAGGACCATCTGGCAGCACCTCACATGTCCTAAGACAGGGGTGTCCAAACTCGGTCCAGGAGGGCCACTGTCCTGCAGATTTTAGCTCCAACATGCCTCAACACAACTGCCTGGAAGTTTCTAGATTGCCTAATAAGACCTTGATTAGCTGGTTCAGGTGTGTTTAATTAGGGTTGGAGTTAAACTTTACAGGACAGTGGCCCTCCAGGAGCAGGATCGGACACATCTGTCCTAAGAAGACAGAAAGCCATACAGGTTTGGAACATAAACAGTGAAAAAACATTTCATTTCATGCTAAATGTCACCACATCTTTGTTTAGCTTATATGAAACTGCTGAATCTACTGCATATACTGTACACTAACACACTTTTTTTCAGACTGTCTGGACAGGTGATCATTTTCCTCTGACATATTTGATTAGTGATGGAGGGAGGACAGTCATCATCCTCTGTGAAACCTATCCATTGATCACTGATCTCGTCGAGTACTTCAGGTATCAGCCTGAATCTTCTCCTGTTCTTTCTCTTGAGAGTCAGTTTCATATCACCGATGAAGAAACACTCATATGGTCAGTAGATGCTACTTTACTCTTTTTACCTTCTACATTCTGCTTTAACCCTCCTCCTCCTCCTCTCAAGGTTTCTGGTGAAAGTGGTGATGTAACAATAGTGTACTTCTCACTTCATGATGCACACTGTCTTTTGTAAATACACTGCCACTGTACACTGTCTTATGCAACAACAAATGTCTCAAACAGAAGTACATTATTATCACACGGCCTCACTGCATTGCATGTTTAATTTAGTGAGTGGCATCCAGTTAATAAATGTTGCTGGTAGCGAGCTGTTCGTTCTCATTTGCCAAACAACAGCTACATCCTCACTATGACCGGCCACGGATGTCACAGAATTATTATTTTTGTTCTGAAATCAAATGTGAACATTTTATAAAGAGTTTGTAAAATCAGTAATCAAAGTAATAAATGACTTCATACCACTGTGTTGCATTTAGTTCTGTTCACTTTCACACAAACAGCATGTTTCCTTGCGTATTTTCCTGTCAGCAGTGCTTTAGCAGCAGGCCCGTGGACTCTGTGCGCCTCTGCAGTCTGCGGTTCAGGCAATTCTCGGCGGCTCTAATCAGCGTCTGCTAACGGCGGCTCAGAAACAACAACTGTTTGAAGAACAGCTGCATTTGGCAGCTGCTGAGCAAGCCGATCTCAATGCTGAAACACTATCAGTTATAGAAGAGTTTCCAATTAAAAGAACTGTAGATTATTTCAGGGAACGTTGCTCTCCGGGGTCGAGATGCTTCTGTTGTTTTTTGCGATGGTCTGAAGCACAATGGTTCTGGGTCTCAAACTAACGATTTCAGTGTGGCAGTCGAAGGTTATAGAAGAGCTGTTGTCCTCATAATGAAGCTTTATGAAGTCTTTCTAAAGAAAATGAATTCCAGTTTGTTGTATTTACTCTTATTCAATTTTGCAGGTGTTACTGTAAGAAAGAAAAAAAACTTTGTTTAAAAAAAAACAATAATATCATAGCTAGCAGAAAAATCAGTTTCTCTGTGATCATGTTAAATGTGGTGTGAATGCTGTTTTGCTGTTGACTTTACAATTAAAATATAATCATAAGTGTAAATGTTTAACACTTTACAATAAGGTTTAGAGTGTTAACATTTAATAATCTCATTTTAATTCAATTAAAGCATTAATGCACAAACGTTTTTAAAGCAATAAGCATAAAGTTCACTTTTTAATACTTTATTGTTCATTTTTAATGCAAGATTGTTCATTATTCATGGAATTATATTATACATGAACTTAATACAAACTTGAAAATGTATTAATATCTGTAGAAATTAACAATGCAAAAAGTACTGTTCATTTTTAATTTACTTTAGCTATTACTTTAACTAACCTGTTAATTCATCTGGTCAAATACAACAGATTCAGTTACAGTTGTGTCATTTTAAACCTGCAGACACTCATTTCCTTTCAAAGATGATCAAACAAATGAAACCATATTAAAGAAAGGGGTTCCATTCTGCTTTATTTTCAGTCTTTTAACATCTTAAGAACAGAACGTCTTCTCTGTCTGAAAGGTTGGTAGAGGGCTGGGGCAGAATGCTTCAAGGTAGCAGCCAATTTGTGTGAATGTAGTTTTTACCGTCTTAAATCTGCTTGTGTGTGAGAGAATACAGCCGTACTGACAGCCTTGACGCGTCGGCCGCTATGTCTGCATCTAAATAACAAGTGTGCTGCATGACTGAAATTGATTATTTTGAATTAGGTTGAACTGATTTTTGTTTGTATGTGTAGTTCTTCATTATTGGAGAAATGCTCTGCAATGCTATAGCTGGCAGCTTTTTTGTGCAAGAAACCACTGTCGCTGTTCGCAAGTCTTTGAGGGTTTGTGTTGATGGAGTAAAATGATGATATACAGTATTTCCCTGATGGTTAAAAAACACTTTTGAATCAGTGCATGGACCAGTCGTGTATAGAAACACAACTTCAGTGGGGCGCGCACTGATGGTCCATGTAGATGTCGTTGTGTGTGTGTGTGTGTGTGTGTGTGTGTGTGTGTGTTTTAAGTGTGTATTCATGCTGTCGTGTCTGTCTGCCTGGCTGAATGGAGCATCTGTGATAGATGCTTTCACTGCTCTATTCTGCACTAATTGATTTCAATCTTCCCTCCTCAGAACATGCAGACACTCAGCGCCCGCCGTTCCCGCAGCTCAGCTCTCCGTCAGCTTCATTCTTCTGCTGGAATAAAAGCCGCTCTCTGGCCTTTAGTGGTGCCTGTGTGTTTGTTATAAATTTCCCACTAACTTCATGTGGTCTTTGATCTCTAAGAGAGAGACGAGAAGGCAGGAGGAATGGTGGGTTTCTCAGACGCAGGGAATCATATAGATTATGAAACATAAAAGAATATTTGAGTCCATGAACGGAAGATAGAGGTCTTGAAGTATGTGATGATGTGAATGGTGGAGCTTCAGTTTATCAGTCACACTTCTCTCATCTTTTCTACATCCGCCTTTGCATTGACTGGGCACTTTATTTGGACATATTAATTGATTAATTACATGAATGTCATTATTTACCATTTGCTTATTAGTGAACTAATAAGTATAATTATGTTAAAAGCAGAAGTTCAAATTTTGGAGTCCAATCCCTTAAGAAAAGGAACCATGGTTGTATTATTGTAAAAGTGTAATAATCATGTTTTTTGTTGTTGTTGTTGTTGTTTTGTTTAGTTTTTTGGCATATTGATTGACAACCACAGTTTTACCACAAATACAATGGTTAAACTATGGCTAGTGTAAAACTAAACACAAAACTATGGCTAATTTGTGGTTGCCAGGGTTTTTTTTTTTTTTGTAGTAAAACCATGGTTAATATTCGTAAGGGCTGACATAAAAAAAACCCCAGCTCAACAGAAAGCCAAAGGAATGCTGGGATATGATTACATTGACATCTGCAAATTTCACTCACAGCTTTATTATGGTCAGAGGGCAATTTACTTGATGAATACAGTAAACAATTAATATTGAAAAAAAATCAAGTGATGTTTATGCCAGACGGATTTTTATGAATTAACATATTAAAGGCCCTGTTCTCTCTGTCTCTGTGTGTGTGTGTGTGTGTGTGTGTGTGTGTGTGTGTGTGTGTGTGTGTGTGTTCACGTTTAGCTACACTGTACTTTAGGAACAGATTTATAAATGAGCTAAATGACAAAACCTCCATGCGAAATATATAAAAGTAAGCCATGCTGTTTTTATTATAAAACCCAAATGGTTCGTCTATTCTGTAGGCTACATAATTAGCTGCATAAAAACTATTTAAATCTAGGTTATACTGTCCCTGTTTATAAACGGGTGTTTGATTCGTAAATGTGTGATACATGCTGTTTACACTAGCTTCATTCAGTCATTGTTAATATTAATGAGAAACAGTTCTGAAATTAAGTTCCAAATGGTAAATGTGACAGGAGTTTGTCCATCTATATAGGCTACAGGCTATCGATTTAAATGTCTTTTCCTCAACGCTTGACTTTTCCGTACTTCATATTTGTATTTTTGCTGTTTTCCTTTATTTACTGCTTAAGTCTGAGAGGATTTTAAGCCTCGGCTCCTGCTTATTAAACGACACGCCAAATTCGTTTGTATGATCAAGCTCTGGCATTACTCGAAGAACTCGTGAATATTATCAGAGTGACTATCATTCCCAGGCACTGGAGTTACTAACCGAATTACAGTAATTTTATTAACAATTATGATTTTAGTAGGCTAACTGAATGTAAAAAAAAAAGTCTTTAAAAAGACGACTTTAATTTACACTTCTATTTACAAGTCAATATATGTAAATTATGTGAGTAAGATCATAAAAAAAGATCTGAATGTTTGATTTGCCTTAGCGTTCTAAATAAAACATTTTTTAAAAATGCCTTATTCAACTAAATAATCATAATAATGATAATATTTAAAATAATGGTATTTAGCGCCCTGCCGTGGCTGAATTGTAGTTTTGAATTCCTCGCTATATTTCAATTTAAAAATAAAACATATTTTATTATGCATTAAACCTTGCATTATGCCTTGCATTAAACATTTATGACATGATCTCTCTCTCTCTCTCTCTCTCTGTCCGTCCGTCCGGTGTGTGTGTGTGTGTGTGTGTGTGTGTGTGTGTGTGTGTGTGTGTACTGGTTTATATATCCTTACTTAAACCTGACTACACACAGACTCATGGGGACTCGTGTCACGGTGGGGACCTAAATTGTGGTCCCCACGGGTACAAAAGCTTATAAATCACACAGAATTAAGTTTTTTGAAAATCTAAAAATGCAGAAAGTTTCCTGTGAGGGGTAGGTTTAGGGGTAGGGTTGGTGTAGGGCAATAGAATATATGGTCTGTACAGTAGAAAAACCATTACGCCTATGGAGAGTCCCCACAAGGATAGCTGACCAGACATGTGTGTGTGTGTGTGTGTGTGCCTACTTAACCATTTTATGGACAAATGTGTACCTATAAGTGAACTAAATCTGACAAAACCTCTTTTTGGCAGTGTCCTCATTTGTAAAAAAAAATCTTTAAATAAAATAAATTATGTTTTTATTTTATTGTACAAATGCAGAGAGCTTTCTCTTACGGTTAGTGTGTAGGTTAGAGTTAGGTTATAGTATTTATAACTAGCTGTATATAAAAATAGAAGCTCATAGTCTTAAAGATAGCTAAATAAATGTGTGTGTGGGGGGGCGAGGGGTCGG
>NW_015505420.1:162268-162811 GCF_001515645.1 Sinocyclocheilus grahami | reverse complement strand
GGGGGGGGGAGAGAGTGGGCTGTGATCAGATACTTGATTTATGTAAATAGACACTTTGATGCTGAAATGAAAGCTGGAGTTTGTTCTAATACCTTCATGAGAATGTGAATCATCTGTCAGTTCAGGCCATAAGCTTTCACTAGTTCAGAATAACCTTGCTTGGATCGTTTGAAAATCTGTCTTTTTCATTGAACTGGCAAGCTCTTCTGACCTGTTTTCAATTTAATCTCCTTTTTGTCATAAATGTTCATTTGTTTTGATGTGTTGATAGTTTAATATGGGTTAAAAAAAAAAGTCTGAGCAGATTTGAGTAACTGGAGGAAATTTATTACACATGGATAGAGTGAGAATACAAAAAAAATCCCATTTTACTAAAAGTACTGACTACAGAAAAAAATAAATATAAAATAAAAAAGCTTAGGTCTACCAAAACAAAGTGAATTAAATGTTGTATTGGTTTATTTGGTTAGCAGTGCTTTTCTCTCTCCCTCTCCCTCTCTCTCTTTCTCTCTCTCCCTCTCCCTCTCCCTCTCTCTCCCTCTC
>NW_015505420.1:155520-161931 GCF_001515645.1 Sinocyclocheilus grahami | reverse complement strand
TCTCTCTCTCTCTCTCTCTCTCTCTCTCTCTCTCTCTCTCGCTATGTCAGTGTGAGTTGTGATAAATCCATATCTGTGATCTGAGTGCAGACTCCATGTGTTAAGGGGGTCCATCTTCCACTGCAAAGAGTCACTGACAATAAAACATCTGCAGCCAACAGTCTTTATCTTTCTTTCTTTCTTTCTCTCTTTCTTTCTTTCATGTTGCATTTCTGTGGATTGGTTTGGCCTACATTGTGACCAATATCAAAATAAATAATTAAATAAATATTTGTGTAGCTACTTCTGGTAGAGAAATCTGACAAGTTTTCTGTTAGTGTTAGTGTGTGGGTTTAGAGTCAGATAGTATTTATAACGAGCTGTGCAGGAAAACAAAAGAAGTCTATGGAATGTCTCCATTTAAATAGCACACCCCATTTAAAGTAAACGCGCGCGCGTGAGTGTTGTTCTGCTCTGGGATTCATATGTTGAGCAACAGCGCTCTCTAGTGGAGAAACGCTGCGTGTGACTCAGAACAGAGCGCAGCAACACTTATATGCTCTGCGAGCATCTGTTTATGCGTTAGTTGAATCCGCCTATTTCTATTTAGGCTACCTTGGATTAAATCTTCATTCATCTTCCTTTTGGCGATTTTTTTCTTCATTTGTTAAATGCGGCATTTACAGGAAAAGAACTCCGTTTTCACAAACTTTCAGGCTATTAAATGACATTGATTCCATTGAAAATGACGATAAGCACACTCTTCAACACAAACCAGATCCGATTCACATTCACACCACAGAAACAAAACAAAAAACCCACCCGATATATGCAGAGTCAGTCTTTTTGATGTTTTTGCTGTGTTTTTATATGTTAACAAGTATGCGAGCAAGATTACAAGTTAAATAAACTCAATAACATGATTAAACTTTATTCAACTTAATTACAATTCAACACATGTAGCAAAACCATGAAAGCTGTTCAGAACTCATGAACACTCAAAACCAGTACACACATACACACACACACTCTCTCTCTCTCTCTCTCTCTCACTCACTAAAAGCAGCCGAACAGAAACACAAGGGCATGTGTGTATGTTCATATGAGTGTGTTTGCCCTATCACCTAATAAACTACAACATCACCAAGAACATTGTTGACCTATACTGCACAGATTGACCCATCTGTGACTGCAGGCCTGAAACACACACACACACACACACACACACACACATATGACAGCTCAGAGCTGACGGTGGAGATGTCACAGGTCCTCAACACTATAGTTCATCATGAGTTCGTCTCACACACAGTTTAAGAAATGTCTGCATTCTTTTATGTCCCAGCTAACAAAAATATGTTTAAAGAATGTTTTGCTAATGTGCCCTTTACGTTTATAAAACATCATTTCTAACTGTTCCCTGAATGTTCAAAACATCCACTTTTTAAATATTTTAAAACGCCTTTTTCTTGGTTATGTGAACATTGAAAAAAAACTGTTTGATCATTTTGCAACCAGTTACTTGAATGTTCTCTGAAGGTTCTGAAACAAGTAGTTACATTTAAAACATGTAAACTAAAATGTTTCAGCAATAAAACGTTCCTTGAACAATGTAGCTATAAATAACGTTTATGTACTTTTGTTTTGAGAACATTATAAAACCTTTGTGTAGTTGGCACCCCATAAAATAAAATAATTACTAAAACTATGCTATTAGTTTGTGCTGATTTGTGCCGCAAAAACAACGAACGTTTGTGTTGGTTTAGTGTAGGCTATGAGATAGGCCTATTACAGTTTTTTTCGATTGCTAAATGACAGTGGGCACAACTGGAGCTACATGTGCAAAACTCTAACTACAGTCTGCACTACCAACAGTCACCTGAGCTAAACAGTTCACATCACCTGCAAAACTCATTCCAAGCAACACAACTCTTAAAACAGGCTCAGTGCAGCCAAACACTATGCACAACCCTCACTGAGATAACACACACTGTCACTCAGAACACACTGAGAGCAAAAACACTAGCATCAAACACCAATACAGAAAATACAAACTTTTCATCTTTACAGTTTGAACAATTTCAGTGACTTCATACAAAGTAATATTTTCTTCAAAGAAAAGAGTGACATTCTTTCACATGATTTATTTACATTTTTAGAACATAACAATTCTTTAAGGTAAATGAAAATTAGCAGTTTGCTTCAATAGTCTGTAGTAATCTAAAACAAGACACCTGCTTAGCCTTTCAGCTGAAATTGCAATCAGCAGTGTTTGAAAGGCACAAGGCTGAAATCTATTCTGTTTTGAATGTGTGGTTCACAGTTTTGACAGCAGTGTGTTAGCATTTGAACAAAGTGCTGTAAATCCACAGTGTTGTGCAGGTTGTGGTTAAAGTCATGGGATAAGTGTGTAGAGTTTTGAAAACTGTGTTCCAGCAATGAAAAACGAACTAGAGTTTGGTCCACATGAACTGCTGCTGTGCAGACTGTAGTTAGAGTTTTGCACATGTAGCTCCAGTTGTGCCCACTGTCATTTAGCAATCGAAAAAAACTGTAAACTTCTAAAAAAGGCCGTTCTCCATCCACCTGTCACGCTCTTTTGTGCTGGTTTCTGTCATTGGACAAAGAATTTTATCGTCAGTGACTTAATCAAGCTCAAAATCTAACAAAGGTGGTCAGTATTTGTTGACGGTTATTACATTTGCACGTTTATCACATTTATTCACATTGTGCTTCACAGTGTTTGATCACTTTTGCCACTGCAATGGGTGTTTTAGCCTGGTAGTTGCCATTTTTCAAGATATTCATTTTTGTCCAAGAGGCCCTGTTTTATGTTTTTAAACTCAGCCTCAACATTTGCAGCGCTTGCTGTGTTGTGTACACTTCTGAAGTGAGGAACCATCACAGCTGTCCAAACAGGGAGGTAGCATGCCATTCTTATGATATTTGGGACAGGCTCTGGAAGGAAATGTAGATTGTCTCTGTCATCATGATGCGCCGCAATCTTCACAGATTTCTGTGACCCATGTTTCAGATCTGTGTGCAGTGTCGCCTCGATTCCAGTTATATCTGTTAAATGGTCATCTTCAGTGACACATGGCAGGACTCCCTCTGCAAATCATCTCTTCAGTTGAGCTTTGCAAGTTTCTGAGACAACGGGTACACCTTTGTCATCATTTCCTTCTGATTCGCTGAAGGCAACAAACTGAAATTCAATGAATGAGCTCCCTTGCTTCTTCCAGTGAATCAGAATGTAAAAGTTGTGCCATAGCTCATAGATAGAATTCTCTAACTCTGTTTCCTCTTTGTATTATGCATTCCCACCGTCTGATGAGCTTGATGCAGTGTGCAACATCTACCCTGATAAAGCAAGGTGGTAGCTGTGAGTCTTCAGGCTTCCTTGTCACCTTGTCCAAACCACTGATTGATGTAGGTTCACTCACTGAGCGCTCTCTTCTCCCTATCATTACTAGACACGCCCCTTACTGCTGATTGGTAGCGAGTGTGTTTTGGGACTCGGTCCGACACTGTGGTCAAAAGCGTTTTTCATATATTGCTAATGGTGTCGGATAGATCGTATTTACGAGTTGAACGCACATGAACGCCACCACAAAGTCGTTATTACGAGTGGGAAACTCGAAATTTTCTTTAAGCCCCGAGTTTCCGAGTTGGGGGCATGTCAATGAGAAACATGGTGGAATCGATGGCTGCAACGTCTGTAGTTGATGGTAAATTTTTGTTTAAATTGATAATTTAGTTGTCCTATAAACTTAAATTGGTTAAGCAGCTAGTTAATGAAATCCAAGTAAAAAATGCTATCATTTTTGCACCTATAGGTGAAAAACACACCTGATGCGAATTCTTTGCTCTTCATTTTCTATAAGCAGAGTTAACAGACCCTGTTGTATTTTCTTGTAATTTATTAAAAGAAGGTACACCGCCATCTTGTGCCAACTAAACTGACTTGAATGCACCTGACGTCGTAATTACGACTTGTCAACTCGTAAGTACGAACGTCCCAGGAGGACTTGAATACAGCATTAGTGCACGTCACTTCTTCTCCAGAGATTTTTATAAATTCTAAGGGAATAAGTTATGGTGTTTCTTTCTACACCACAAAATAGCACAAACAAACGGCACCGGTTTGGAGAGATTTGCACGGCATGGAGTGGAAAATGTCCCTGATGTCACCGAATTCTATTTGTTATTTCTAAGAAAGGGAAATATATAGGCTACAATGTTCATTTTAACGACACAAGATTTGTGCGATTTGGACGAAATAGGGTGGAGAGTGACAACACTGCCCTCCAAAATATTCTTGTTATATTTAAAGTAGTGAAATAGTTACAGTGTTTGTTTTAACGGCACAAACCGCACAATGAACGCACGGCACTGGTTTGAAGAGAGTTGGATGAAGTGGGGTGGAGAATAAAATAAAATATATAAATGAAGTTATATCTCTTACACCAAACCAGCACAAACGTACAGCACCAAACCAGCACAAATTTAATTTTATGGGGTGCCAACCTAAACCAGATAGCTTTGAATGGACGTTCCATTAATGTTACTGTTGCTGGAAGAACGTTTGTTCATTGTCAGAATGTTCTAAGAACGTTCCAGTTTGGCTGGCGTGTTTCTTTGCACATTCACATTTGTTTAATGATATATTATGTATATGTTTTTATTATATCAACAATCATGGTCTGTTTTGCACTGAGATCACATACTGGACAGAATAAATGGTTAATCAGCTGGATAAAATTGACCAACATATTTTTGACGTTTCTCCTGAGTTAGCTGCTTTTATGTGATGACTTCTCAGACCAGTCTGCTGTTTTATTAGACAGACCATATCTGACATTAAGCGCATGTGATCACACACACACAGACACGCACAAACACTCACACTGTATATTTTGTAGAGGCCATTTGGTGAAGAGGGTTTATGAGGTGAATGTGTGTCGTCTGTATGTGCGCCACAATTAGCCCAGACCTTCTCTCATACATTACTGCCATTAGACGTCCACCCAACTCTTAAAGTGACTCTTCAGCCTCTATTCAATGACCAGTGCATCCAAAGCCGGCCTCCTTATTTGGCCCTTAGTTCCCTTCGTTATTTGTCTGTAGTAGCACCAAGGTCCCACTTCATTGAAATTCCAGGGTTGCTCTTAAGTGGGTTCCCTTTTCAGCGACCCTGATCTTCAAATGGGCACTCATGGGTCTCTCTGCTGTACGAATCATCTGTTCATGTTCCTGAGTACCGCGTCTGTCTGTGCTTTCACCAGAACAGCTGTTCTGTCGGACTTTAGATGAGGTCACTGTGTCTTGATGAAAGTCGATGAGGTCAACACACTACTGATTAGAACAAGGAATCTAGTCAAGACAAAGGTTTCATCATTCAGCACATTTTGTGAGTTTTAAACAGACTGTAAAACTAAGAAACCGTAAATGCCTAGCTATACTTGTTTCCACATTCAGTTGCATCTAGTGCACTGCAAACATATATGGATGTGACTGCAGCTGCACACTACCTAGTGCACCTTTTTTTCAAGAGTTAAGTCCAAAGTATACTTACATGAATCCTTAGTGTGTGCATACAGTCGAACGTACAACTTTTCAATGTATAATCCATTTGATAGCATGCACAAAATCCAGGCTGCATGTATACATTTCACACGTTCTATCCATGCTTTGCATGATTAACTTCCGTTAAACTGTAATCAACCAAACATTTGCTCTGAAACGCAATAAGCATTTAAAAAATAAATACAATGAGGTGACATTATTATACTCACCCTTCTACCACCCAAAATTAAAGGGGTCATATGATGCGATTTCAAGTTTTCCTTTCTCTTTGGAGTGTTACAAGCTGAATGTCCATAGATAAGATCCCTGAAGTTGCAAAGACTAAAGTCTCAAAACCAAAGAGATATTCTTTATAAAAGTTAAGACTCTGCCACGCCCCCCTAAAACGGCTCGTTCTAACATGCCCCCACATACAGTATCTACCTCACTATGTGGAAATATTTGCATAATGCCGCCCAAATGTGCACACAAAGAAAGAAGGCGTGGTTTCAGTAACCGCAGTTAGTGTTGAAGCAGCATGGCAGGGAGACGCTGTGTGTTTCTAGGTGAAAGCAAAAGCACTTTATTTGGCCTTCCGAAAGTAGATGCATTTAGGAATCTTTAAGATTACTTACAACAGAACAGCAATGCATTTTATGGACGACCGTGTGCCATGAAACAGCTTGAAAGATCAAAGACAATTTTTAATATAACTCCGACTGGATTCGTCTGAAAGAAGAAAGTCATATACACCTAGGATGACTTGAGGGTGAGTAATTTATGGGCTAATTTTCATTTTTGGGTGAACTAACCCTTTAAGGGTCTTATAGGCAAGTAATAATATTTTGTAACTGATACGGAACTTAA
>NW_015505420.1:139913-152975 GCF_001515645.1 Sinocyclocheilus grahami | reverse complement strand
CATGTCAGGGAGACGCTGTGTGTTTCTAGGCGAAAGCAAAAGCACTTTATTTGGCCTTCCGAAAGTAGATGCATTTAGGAATCTTTAAGATTACTTACAACAGAACAGCAATGCATTTTATGGACGACCGTTTCGTGAACCTTGGAGAGGAGGTAATTCTGACTTTGCTATGACAATCTGGCGCTTCTGAATCAGCTACTGTTTTGTTATTAGTTTAAGTATTTGCTATTGACTGTTCAAATGCGGAGTTTTGCGCATCGTGTGTGTGTGTGTGTGTGAGAGAGAGAGAGACAGGGTCACATCACAGTGGAGTCAGCTGTCTTAACCACGGCTTGTGTACTGCATCATTACTGTGTCCTTCACGCGACTCTGTTCCCCTTTCGGGCTTGAACTGATGGTAAAACTAATGACATTATTTACTGTCTTTACATTTATTTTCAAAGATGAAGCTGCCGATTATGGTAAGGGGTGTTACATTTCCGACGCGTGCTTGCGGTGTTCGGCCAATCACAATGCACTGGGTCAGCTGGCCAATCAGAGCAGACTGTGCTTGTCGGAAGGAGGGACTTTGTAGAAAACTAAGCGTTTGAGAGAGGCGGGGCATAGAGGACATACAATAATGTGCAGTATTTGAAAAATAATGTTTTTTTTTTACATTAAAGCATGTCAACATATTCTGTTACACCAAATAATGATCTTTAAAAAAGCATCATATGACCCCTTTAAAAGTACAAAAAAAGGACATTTGTAAAAGCATTAACAATTTACTACAACAGAGTCAAGTCAAGTCACCTTTATTTATATAGCGTCTTATACAATACAGATTGTGTCAAAGCAGCTTTACAGAGTCAAACAGGAAAATAGTGTGTCAGTAATGCTAGAAGACAATAACAAAGAGCCATTTTTCAGCTAAAGTCAGTTCATTGATGATTCAGTGATGTCATTATCCAGTTCAGTTCTCTTCCAATAGTGTCTGTGCAATCAGTCAAGTGTCCCCAACTAAGCAAACCAAAGGAGACAGCGGCAAGAAACCAAAACTCCATCGGTGACAGAAATGGAGAAAAAACCTTGGGAGAAACCAGGCTCAGTCGGGGGGCCAGACGAAACCAGCAAGGTGTGGTTAAATTCCAGGCAGCAACACAGGTCAGATTGTGCAGAAGGCTTGTCTGGTTCCCGTGGTCTTGTGCCGATGGTCTCTGCTGACATTCAGGTCTGTAGAGGTCGTCTCTATGTGCTGATCCACCATCTGGTCTTAATATGGACTGGATCTGTGTGGCTATGGTGACTTTAGAATAAGAATGAAAGACTAATATTAGTGTAGAAGCCACTCTTCTTACGATGTAGAGCGTATATCGGGTGTTATGGGAAGTGTTCCCAGTTCCGGTTGACCTAATTAATGAAGCCTAGTTAATCTCCCTCCCGAACAACACTAGGTAGATTGTTCCAGAGTTTGGGCGCTAAATAGGAAAAGGATCTGCCGCCCGCAGTTGATTTTGATATTCTAGGTATTATCAAATGGCCAGAGTTTTGAGAGCGCAGCGGACGTGAAGGACTATAATGCAATAAGAGCTCGCTCAAGTACTGAGGTGGTAAACCGTTCAGGGCTTTAGAAGTAATAAGCAAGATTTTAAAATGTATTCGATGTTCTATAGGGAGCCAGTGCAGTGTTGACAGAACCGGGCTAATATGGTCATACTTCCTGGTTCTAGTAAGAACTCTAGCTGCTGCATTTTGGACCAGCAGGAGTTTGTTTATTAAGCATTCAGAGCAACCACCCAATAAAGCATTACAATAATCTAACCTTGAGGTCATGAATGCATGAATTAACATTTCTGCATTTGACATTACATACAACAGACCATGAAGAACACCCAAAATGTTATTATCTCCACAGCAATATTACAGATATGTTAAATACCTTAATAAACCTTAATACAAATGTTCATTAACTGGAACATTGAGTGATAATATTTCAAAGTGATTTCTGTCATTTTGACAGATAACACAGGATCTGTACTGATGGCTAAAATCAAGTCGTGTGCACTGTCAGCAGCGTAGAGGTCATGTGCATCGCTCACATCAAACGCAAGGATGGATATCTTTGAGCACATTCTAAAACAGTTATATTACAAACAAGTTTGAATGTTTAGTGACCGTAGTCAAGATTTCTGTTGTCATAAAAACAATTCCAGTGAGATGTTGATCTCTTGACCTTAAACCTAATAACTGTTTAAGAGCAGTAATCCTCTATAATCCAAGTCAACAATCAATCAGTTTGAGCTCTTCACAGCCCAATGTGTAGTTTGATCCTCTTAGGAGCTCTTTTATTTGCTGTAACTCCTCTGACAAAGACAAACGGGAAGATGGACTCCTGAAGTCCTGGAACGGGTCATTCTCAAAACATGTTAATTAAAAAAAACAAAAAATCAGCAATCACCAGAATCACATCTGAACAGCTTCTTCCTATGCCGAACTTTGACCTTGGACGTGCTTTTCTACACATTTTAGTGATCTCATTTTTTAAAAACATTGATAGCAGCATTGACAAAAAAATAATGAAATATAAATTACATTTATATTATTATTTTAGAATAACTGCTATAATTGCACCGATTAAACACAAACGGAAATAATTAAGAAATAAACTGGAAATGCAAGAAGTGGTCAAGCAGATGAAAGAGCTTTTCAGACATTTGACACTTTCAAATAATATATATATATACATATAAATGTGCACAAAAATTGTGTAAATCTCAAAGGAACCACTTTATTTTAATATGACATTGTAATAACATTACGTTATGCATAATTACAAGCAACTTACACTAAACCAAACCTTAACCTTATAGTAAGTAAATGTAATTAATGTTATTTGTGTAATTATACCGTAACAATGCCAATTTAAAGAAAGTGTAAACAACGCCAATTTCATATTAGCCGTTATGACTGACCTGATCAGGGTGTTTCCCAGTCTTTGACCGGTACACTGGGATACGCTCCAACATCCCCACAACCTTATGTAGGATAAATTAATTGCACAGTGGAGTCAGCTGTCTTAACCACGGCTTGTGTACTGCATCATTACTGTGTCCTTCACGCGACTCTGTTCCCCTTTCGGGCTTGAACTGATGGTAAAACTAATGACATTATTTACTGTCTTTACATTTATTTTCAAAGATGAAGCTGCCGATTATGGTAAGGGGTGTTACATTTCCGACGCGTGCTTGCGGTGTTCGGCCAATCACAATGCACTGGGTCAGCTGGCCAATCAGAGCAGACTGTGCTTGTCGGAAGGAGGGACTTTGTAGAAAACTAAGCGTTTGAGAGAGGCGGGGCATAGAGGACATACAATAATGTGCAGTATTTGAAAAATAATGTTTTTTTTTTACATTAAAGCATGTCAACATATTCTGTTACACCAAATAATGATCTTTAAAAAAGCATCATATGACCCCTTTAAAAGTACAAAAAAAGGACATTTGTAAAAGCATTAACAATTTACTACAACAGAGTCAAGTCAAGTCACCTTTATTTATATAGCGTCTTATACAATACAGATTGTGTCAAAGCAGCTTTACAGAGTCAAACAGGAAAATAGTGTGTCAGTAATGCTAGAAGACAATAACAAAGAGCCATTTTTCAGCTAAAGTCAGTTCATTGATGATTCAGTGATGTCATTATCCAGTTCAGTTCTCTTCCAATAGTGTCTGTGCAATCAGTCAAGTGTCCCCAACTAAGCAAACCAAAGGAGACAGCGGCAAGAAACCAAAACTCCATCGGTGACAGAAATGGAGAAAAAACCTTGGGAGAAACCAGGCTCAGTCGGGGGGCCAGACGAAACCAGCAAGGTGTGGTTAAATTCCAGGCAGCAACACAGGTCAGATTGTGCAGAAGGCTTGTCTGGTTCCCGTGGTCTTGTGCCGATGGTCTCTGCTGACATTCAGGTCTGTAGAGGTCGTCTCTATGTGCTGATCCACCATCTGGTCTTAATATGGACTGGATCTGTGTGGCTATGGTGACTTTAGAATAAGAATGAAAGACTAATATTAGTGTAGAAGCCACTCTTCTTACGATGTAGAGCGTATATCGGGTGTTATGGGAAGTGTTCCCAGTTCCGGTTGACCTAATTAATGAAGCCTAGTTAATCTCCCTCCCGAACAACACTAGGTAGATTGTTCCAGAGTTTGGGCGCTAAATAGGAAAAGGATCTGCCGCCCGCAGTTGATTTTGATATTCTAGGTATTATCAAATGGCCAGAGTTTTGAGAGCGCAGCGGACGTGAAGGACTATAATGCAATAAGAGCTCGCTCAAGTACTGAGGTGGTAAACCGTTCAGGGCTTTAGAAGTAATAAGCAAGATTTTAAAATGTATTCGATGTTCTATAGGGAGCCAGTGCAGTGTTGACAGAACCGGGCTAATATGGTCATACTTCCTGGTTCTAGTAAGAACTCTAGCTGCTGCATTTTGGACCAGCAGGAGTTTGTTTATTAAGCATTCAGAGCAACCACCCAATAAAGCATTACAATAATCTAACCTTGAGGTCATGAATGCATGAATTAACATTTCTGCATTTGACATTACATACAACAGACCATGAAGAACACCCAAAATGTTATTATCTCCACAGCAATATTACAGATATGTTAAATACCTTAATAAACCTTAATACAAATGTTCATTAACTGGAACATTGAGTGATAATATTTCAAAGTGATTTCTGTCATTTTGACAGATAACACAGGATCTGTACTGATGGCTAAAATCAAGTCGTGTGCACTGTCAGCAGCGTAGAGGTCATGTGCATCGCTCACATCAAACGCAAGGATGGATATCTTTGAGCACATTCTAAAACAGTTATATTACAAACAAGTTTGAATGTTTAGTGACCGTAGTCAAGATTTCTGTTGTCATAAAAACAATTCCAGTGAGATGTTGATCTCTTGACCTTAAACCTAATAACTGTTTAAGAGCAGTAATCCTCTATAATCCAAGTCAACAATCAATCAGTTTGAGCTCTTCACAGCCCAATGTGTAGTTTGATCCTCTTAGGAGCTCTTTTATTTGCTGTAACTCCTCTGACAAAGACAAACGGGAAGATGGACTCCTGAAGTCCTGGAACGGGTCATTCTCAAAACATGTTAATTAAAAAAAACAAAAAATCAGCAATCACCAGAATCACATCTGAACAGCTTCTTCCTATGCCGAACTTTGACCTTGGACGTGCTTTTCTACACATTTTAGTGATCTCATTTTTTAAAAACATTGATAGCAGCATTGACAAAAAAATAATGAAATATAAATTACATTTATATTATTATTTTAGAATAACTGCTATAATTGCACCGATTAAACACAAACGGAAATAATTAAGAAATAAACTGGAAATGCAAGAAGTGGTCAAGCAGATGAAAGAGCTTTTCAGACATTTGACACTTTCAAATAATATATATATATACATATAAATGTGCACAAAAATTGTGTAAATCTCAAAGGAACCACTTTATTTTAATATGACATTGTAATAACATTACGTTATGCATAATTACAAGCAACTTACACTAAACCAAACCTTAACCTTATAGTAAGTAAATGTAATTAATGTTATTTGTGTAATTATACCGTAACAATGCCAATTTAAAGAAAGTGTAAACAACGCCAATTTCATATTAGCCGTTATGACTGACCTGATCAGGGTGTTTCCCAGTCTTTGACCGGTACACTGGGATACGCTCCAACATCCCCACAACCTTATGTAGGATAAATTAATTGAGGGATGTTATGTTTGAAACATTTTCCATGACTATAAAGTCATGAGTTTGTCAGCATATTTAAGAATGATCTGAAGTGTGATGCTCACAGTGGAAATCCCACATCAAAATATCATTTGTAATGTTTTTGATCTAGAGCTGCTTAGAACTTCTGGCTAAAAATAACTAATTCCGAATACTTTAGTCATGTTTTGTGTGATATTTACGCCTGAACGTTTCAAAGATGCTGCAGACGTGACAGACAACAGAGCAGAAGATCAAACAAATGAATTCTGTGAACACAAAACTGCTGGGATGACTACAAAAAAAACAAAAAAAAACACAAACAGGTCAATCTTCATTTGTCAGTCATTTACTTAAAAATGTGTAAAAGATACAAATCACTGTTGGGTCACATCAGCTTTATATTTCAAATGATGATTGAGTAACAAATGCTGTCATTGGTACAGTAAGTGTCAAATCTTGGCAGTACTTCAATAACGTTATATATATGCATTTATATGTACTGTATATATTCATATTTTTAAAAAGGCAAAAAAGAACTTCATAGGAGTCATGTAGAATAAAATGAATGAAACTGACATGAAATGTACAGTTTTAAGAAATATGAAAACGCACTGCTGAAAAGCATATTTACAAAACATGCAGGAAAGTACAAATCGCAGGACAAATTCTGCAACCAGGTCGCTGTCAATGGACCGATTTGATATCTTTAAAAAGCAAATAGCAAATAATGCATATCAGTTAAAATTGTATGCTGAGATATGCTGAATGAACTCTATTGCCTATTTAAGTTTATGTAGCAGAAAATGCTTTATAAATATAATTTATGCTGCATTTTAGTTAAGTTATAAAATAAGAAAAGGATTGAAGAAATTTCATAAGAGAAAGTAAAAAGTAATGCACTGTTATTCATATAGGTTTTATAATGTGTCGACAACAACATTATACATTCAGAAATACAGTTCATATATAAATATGGCATTTCGGCATCATTTAAAATTAGAGTTTGTTTTTCCTCATCTCAAGGCTTCCATTCTGACTCTGGAAAAAAAGGCCTTGATTAAATTGATTCAAACGTTTCATAAAAATAATTCTCTGCAAATGTTGCTTTTACACGATAAACATTTTGAACACGTGTCAGACGTTACTTATCAAGTTTTTCAATTCAATGTCGGACCATGAAAGTGCCTTTTTAAGAGAACTCGTCAGAAACATGATGATGCTGAGCTCTGTTTTTATATGGATAATCACAGTTCATCATCCTGCTCTGTAGGATTCCTATGGCATGAAGTGATGGAAGCATCTGTGACTGTCATCCTCAAACATCTCAGCCGCTTCCCTGTTTTAGCAGTCTGTCCAGAGGTGCAGCTCATCTGAGGGCTCATGACTGGACTTGGATGCTCCTCCTGTGAAAACACCTGCTGCCCGAATCCATTAGGTACTTGGAGGAATGGCTCTGCGTCCCGTCTGAGATCTACAGGAGCTTGAGGATGCCGTTGTACATCTGCGTGAGGACGGTGAAATGAACGGGAAGGCAGGAGCGCCGGTCTTGAGCAGCAGGACTGCAGGTGAGCCAGGAAAGAGCGTTATACTGCTCCAGAACAAACCTGAAACACAACAATACAAACCTCAGTCCCTGAAGACCAGAGCAAACCTTCATAATGGTCCAGACTGGTTTATGGTCCTCAGTTTAGTGTGATGCTGCGAAACTGATGGCGTCCAAAATCGGGACATGGGTGAACTAATCATTTCTATATTGTGTACATAGCATGTGGCTGTCACGTGACTAAAGAACAAACGACTCGGACCAAGGTGAACTAATTAATTAATGCAGAGTCATGTATACAGGAAACAGAAATGATGTGTTCACCGTGTGAGTCATTTCATTCATGAACATCATCGATCACACTTTTCACTCTAAACGAATCACTCTGAGTCATATAAAGGATTCATTCAAAACGAATGAATCGTTCACTACTACTGACCTGAGCACATCCGAGGTGGTTTTGGAGTCCAGCGGGTGAACCCTTGAAGACGTCTTACCAGACACCAGATCATCTGTCTGAGCGATGGATATGTGATGATGCAGAGATGCCTGCAGACACAAACACATCTTAAATGATCATAGGATCATAGGATGAGATGTGCCACAAGTTACATCTTGTGTATGTACAAGATGTAACATAGCACCACCACGGTCATGGGTTTGATTCCCTGGAAATGCATGAACTGATAAAAAGTCTCTCTGGATAAAAGCGTCTTCCAATTGCATGAATATAAATGTAGTTAGAAAAAGCAACAGATCAGAGTCGGTGCTCGTCCTGAAGCTCTTTCCATATTTCATCTGCTATCTTTCGATCTTGTCTCTCAGTGTAAGCAGGTCCAACCAGTAGCTGGAAACTGCAGGAGATACATGTCTGACTGATGCAAAATACAGCTGAAAATCAGTTCACATCATTCCTGTTCTCTCTGTTCTGTTTTTCGAGGCATTTATGACATGACAGAACACATTTTTGACAGTGTTGACCCATCACTGAGTGACAGACGTGCTGTGAGAAAATGAATGAAGCAGATACACAAACAGGTGGAGAGTAATTCTTTGTGCTGTTGCACAGACATCTCTCTGTCAGTCAGTGAGTCAGTGAATGACCGCAGCGGCTCGTACCTTGAGGAAGAGCGGACACTGATGCTGTGCTTGTGGGCAGGACGCCCAGAACCAGTGCGGTAGGCTGTCAGCCGGTGCTGTGGACACGTAGTATCCCAGAGCCAGCGGCTGCTGCTTCAGCTCTTCTGGAGCGTCCCGTGACAGAAGGCGCTCTCCCTGACTCTGCAAACACACCCAAATGGACCGTTTCACACAGGCACGTCGACTGCGTGACATACAGGAACAGAGCATGCGTTTGGACCCACCCGTGTGTGCTGGAAGTGCGATCCGGAGCCCAGGCCAGATGGAGATCCGGGCGACGGGACGGGGGACGTGTTGGGCGACGGGTGCAGCGTTCCTGTCAGCAGCATCATGTCATCATGGCCGATGTCGCTCTCCAGCTCATCGGGGAAAGGCAAACCGAACATGTCATCTACAGGACGGACAGAAAGATGGACATCAGGTTTTGGCGGATCACATGAACGCCACAGTCCTTATATTTATTTATCATCTGGACTCTTTATTTAAAGTTTCTTCACTCATGTTAAGCAAAATATATACTATAGCAAATATCATCTGCTTAATTGTTTATTTTGTTGCAAAATGTAATTTATAATATTATTTAATATTATTGTCCAGCTCTAATCTGCTAAATGTGATTATAAGGCATGAAGAATATTAACATGATATAAATATTAACATGATGTTTTTCTGTAAAGCTGCTTTGAAACAATGTGTGTGTGTGTGCGTTTTTGTGACAAATGAGGACATACATTTGTATAATGACAAGGGTATGACATAGGTATTACAAGGAGAAGGTGACTTTTCAGGACATTACCCCATGGCCCCACTTTTCAAAACGCTTATAAATCACACAGAATGGAGTGTATTGAACATCTGAAATAGCTGAGGGGTAGGTTTAGGGGTAGGGTTGGTGTAGGGCAATAGCACATACAGTTTGTACAGTATAAAAACCATTACGCCTATGGGATGTCCCCACAATTCACAAAAACAAACCTGTGTGTGTGTGTGTGTGTGTGTGTGTGTGTGTGTGTGTGAAAACTCCTATGCAAATACATTTGACTTGACATTCAAACACCATCTATTTAAAGCAATGCCCCAAAAACCTGGAAGATTTTACAGGAACATTAAATATGTGTTCATCAAAGGACCGACTTTAGTTCCAGTGAACGGCTCTGAATTTGTGATGGTTTTGTGTGACTTTTGTTGTGTAATTGTGATTGTCTTTAGCTGATTTGTTGTTTCTGGAAAAAGAGATTTTACTTTTTTAACCTAGTTAAGTAAAGTTTCCTCTTATGCTGTAAGAGTAACAGTGCCGCATGCTGGTGATTTTATGAAACACACATGAATACAAGTCCAGCTTTATATTGATCATCTGTGACCACTCACAGAGTCTAAAAACAAATCAAAACCATGTTTACAGCAGTGCACCTGCAATGTACAGCTAATGTAAATAACCCAAAGGATTATATTAGTTTTGCACTTTAATAATTGTCTTTTATTTTTTATGTGTATAAAATTTCATTTTTCCTATATAATATAACAGCTCTTATTTTAAAAGAGGATCCTGTGATTTTGTAAGTAAAGCAGGTAGCAGTTTATTTTACAGTCCCGTTCCACATGTACATACTATGTAATTATTATAATAACTAAGTAATAACTAGGCACTAACCCTGAAACTACCCTTAAACCTCATATTACTGAGTACTTCCTTGAAAAATAAAGTGCAAGCCTAAGGTGGTATGAATGATTTCAGGACTGTGATGTGGGAGTGATTTATTCTACGGCTCTTGACCATTTTTCTGGAAGGCACATACTATATCTAGTCAGATAAAAGTACAGCCAGATTCAAATACTGCACCTCTTCATATGAAACACTCAGGAATGATTAACCAGAGAGAACACATTTGCGGTTACGTGTGTTGTGTTGCAGTAGGTGCAGTGGGTGTGCGAGTCTTATGTTTGTAGCGTGCGTGTGATAGTGCTGTGGTACCGGGGTTGTCTTCGGCGGGGTAAGTGCTGGGTGCCACCTGTGTGGTGGAGGAGGTGGGAAACACCAGGATGTGTGTGCAGGACGCGTCCTGAGGAGTGTTGAGCTGAGATGTCTGCAGGTTGAGCGCGGTGCTGCGGCCGAACACTGAGCCCATCGTAACCGCATCTGCACACACACACACCACTGTTGGC
This sequence comes from Sinocyclocheilus grahami, assembly GCF_001515645.1. NCBI lineage: Eukaryota > Metazoa > Chordata > Actinopteri > Cypriniformes > Cyprinidae > Sinocyclocheilus > Sinocyclocheilus grahami. The sequence goes on along the minus strand of NW_015505420.1, from coordinate 142,354 downwards.
ACACAACATGCTGCACTTTCCAACATTTTTCACGATTAGTTTATCATAATCATCATCTCAATCATTGATTCAGCTGTGCAGCCCTATTACTGTTAAGTCTTTGCGCAGGTGTCTGATGTCTGAAACCACACAGAACAAAAGCAGCTCGCAGAGAACTACACATTTCACCTGGCATCACCACAAAAGATCCCTGCGGCTCCATGGAAACCAGGCAGGCGCTGAGAATCGAGGGCGAATCAGCAGTGGACAAACCACACATAAGACACGCCTCCCGCAGCTGACTGCCAATAGAATGCAGTGAATGCTCGCCCAGCAGCACACTCCAGTCTGAGAGAGAGAGAGAGAGAGAGAGCATTAATAAATATTCATGAGGGTCTTTGTTGAAAATATATCAGTCCCACTGACACACCTTTCAGTTCCCCGTGGCCCAGTCTTCCCAAACGGCCAATCACGATCCTCCATGGCAGCGATGTCATCTGAATAATGCCCACGCACCATTGCCATAACTTCTGGAGGCCAATTTTACGAGGAGAAAACTTGGGCCGTCGGGCTCTGTGAGTAAAGAGAGGATGCTCTGTTTCTTTATACTGGAACTGAAAATATGGCAGGTAGATGAACTCAAATGAACAGGCGTCACCTGTTGGGCACGTCAATGTTGATGACGCAGGTCTCCAGCAGCTCCCCCTGCTGATCTGTGCAGGACACCAGGATCCAGCGCTGGTCATGTGACAGACAGTATCCCACGAACAGCACATTACAGCGTGAGGGAGCGTCTGAACACACGTCACCCGTCTCAGACTGTTTACTGCACGCCCGACCCAGGATGAAGGGCGGAGAATACAGACGCGTGACACTGGGGCTCTGTATCACAGGAAATATCATTCACACAAGACAGTAGCAAGTATACAAATGAAATGAATGTAATATATAGTGTAAATACACTACAGTTCAAAAGTGTGGGGTGGGTAATATTTTTAATGTTTTTGAAAGAAGTCTCTTCTGCTCACCAACACTGCATTTACTTGATCAGAAATACAGTAAAAACAGTGAAATATTACAATTTAAAGTAACTGTTTTCTATGTGAATATATTATAAAATGTAATTTATTGCTATGATCAAAGCTGAATTTCTGAGCATCATTACTCCAGTCTTCAGTCTCACATGATCCTTCAGAAATCATTCTAATATGCTGATTTGCTGCTCAAAAAACATTTCTGATTATTCTAAATGTTGAAAACAGTTGTTCTGCTTCATATTTGTGTGGAAACTGTGATCCATCATATTTTTTTAGGATTCTTTGATGAGAAGAAAGTTCAAAAGAACAGCATTTATTTGAAATAGAAATCTTTTGTAACATTATAAATGTCTTTACTGTCACTTTTGATCTATTTAATGCATCCTTGATGAATAAAAGCTTTAATGTTTTTATTCTATTCTATTTGATTCTATTCAAATACTGGTAGTGTTTCACGGTTTCCACTGAAGGCTGCTAAGAATTCAGCTTAGCATCACAGGAATAAATTACATTTCAAAATACTTTAAAATAGAAAGATGTTATTTTAAATAGTAAAAATATTTAGCAATATTACAGTTTTAGCATATTTTTGATCAAATAAATGCAGACTTGGTGACCAGAAGAGACTTCATTTAAAAAAAAAATTTTTTTAATCTATTTGATGATTTAAACAGCAAAAACATAAGTTGGATTTAATGTAACAGAAAAGTCATTTAAATATAAAGTACTTATAGTCATTAGGGTTGAGAATCGTTTGAATTTTCTCGATTCCGATTCCGATTCTGCTTATCGATTCCGATTCTTATCGATTCCTAGTTTCGATTCCAATAAGATAAAAAATCCAATATAAAAAAAATTAAGTCAAACATGTATTCTGTCTTTTTACAAAGCATTCTGTTGCAGCTGAATAACACGCGCAAAAATCAGCAGCCTACAGAACACTGCAAGAGGAATTTTGCCCATGCTTTAAAGGGGTCATATGATGCTTTTTTAAAGATCATTATTTTGTGTATTTGGTGTAACAGAATATGTTGACATGCTTTAATGTTCAAAAAACACATTATTTTTCAAATACTGCACATTATTGTATGTCCTCTACAATGTATGTCTTTCTACAAAGTCCCTCCTTCTGACAAGCGCAGTCTGCTCTGATTGGCCAGCTGACCCAGTGCATTGTGATTGGCCGAACACCGCAAGCACTCGTCGGAAAAGTAACGCCCCTTACCATAATCGCGAGCTTCATCTTTCAAAATAAATGTAAAGACAGAGCCCAAAAGGGGAACAGAGTCGCGTGACAGACACAGTGATGAAGCTGGTATGTGTGCAGTACACAAGCCACGGTTAAGACAGCTGACTCCACTGTGATGTGAGTTCCCCCCTCTCCCCCTCCCTCTCCCTCTCTCTCTCTCTCTCTCTCTCTCTCTC